>NC_046155.1:119229166-119401666 GCF_011064425.1 Rattus rattus
CCTACAAGTTGATCTATGCCTTCCGTACAAGTACCATGGCATGTGTGCACATACACACAAATAAAATGTAATGCATGTAAAATAATAATAGTAGCAGCAATATTAACAACATGCAAACGACGGAAACAGATGCTCAGGCTCCAGGCACAGCAATTCTGACTCAAAGCTTCCTAGTTTCTAGAACATTGTCCTAGTCCAACACTTAATGTTTAAAAAACTAAGACTCAGAGAGGGGAGTTTATCCACAGGTTACAAAGGCTTATTTATATTTATGGGGACATAAAGCTGAAGGCCAGGACTCTACTCTAGAGCTCATACCAGCACTAAGGGCACAGAGTTCTTACACACGTCACCCTAGCTCCCTGTGCCTTCCTTACTGCCTCTCATGGCATATTCTCTACCTTTATCACTCTTGTTTTCAGTAACATGTTTGATTTCCTGCCTTCACAAGCCCTTGGTAGGAACTCATTAAATTATTAATTGGCACTTTTAGATTTGGCCCTATACTTGGATGTCTGACAGAGACCTCACATCTAATAGACCTAATAGCAACTTTTGATTTCCTCTTACACGCATCCTTACTCAGAAAATGATACTGCCAACCTTCCAGGTGCTGAAGCCAATTTTTTTCCTTCTTACCTCCCACCTAACCCACAAGCAAATACCATGCACCAAACTTCAGCAACAAACAGCATCACTTTCCCTGGATTCTGCCTGGTCTGTAACAGCCATGGTCAACAGAACAGCCAAATGCTGCTGTGAAAATATAAGTCAGATGATGGCCTTCTCTCAACCTGCTCCAACAGCATCTTGTCTCATTCTGAGTTGATCCAGTCTTCTTGAAGCCCACACAGCCTGCTGGACCTCACTGGCACGTCTTCCCCATAAGATTCTCTCATACCAAGTCTGCCATAGCACCTACAGATCTCCTTACCATTCTTCCAGCATTCTGGTCATGCTCCTGCCTCAGAACTTGTACACTTCCTACTTTCTCTAATCTATAAGACTTTGCCCACCTGATGCATACCAATAATTCCATAATTCAGGAGGCTGAGTTGGAAGCCAGCCTGGGCTACACAGAGATTCAAGATGAAAAGACAATGAAGAGAAGAAAAGAAAGATTCTTGTTATGGGTCTCTGTGGGCTTCCTCGTATCCTACCAATTGTTGATCTATGTATATGCTCTTCATGATCTCCTCATCCCTAATCTCCAGCCCTTTATTCTGCTGTTTTCCATAGCACTTATGACCACTGAACATATGGAACATATATCTATTTCCTTATTTGTTTAAAAACCCTACTGTGTTTACTAGAAGGTGACCCACCATTAGAATGTCACTAGATCATTTGTCCAGAGTTGAATTATTCAGGGATAGTCAGAAACTCTCAAGCTTAGTATTTGACAAATATGCAACATGTTTGTGTGTGGTTTCTAAGACTAGAGGTGGGGGCTGGAGACTAAAGGCAGGGTACTATGCATACTGAAAATATGCTTTACCACTTCTCTACCCTAGCTTCTGAAACTCTCATAAAGAAAGACTCATAAGGAAAGGATCAACCTGGAGTAGCCTTTGTGAATCGTGGATCCCTACAGAAACTGATTAAGTCTAAGTATTTCATCAGTGAAAAATACCTCCTGGTCTAGTCCCAGGATCATCCCAGACATCTGAGGGTGAGAACAGTGAGAAGCCAATGGAGATGAAAGACTAGCTCTAAGACTAGGAGCTAGGACCCAAGAGGAAGATGCAGGTTGATCCTGAATCATAACAGGATACAGATCTATGAAAAGACTAAGCCCCATTAAATTATGTATTGTAAAGGTGCTGCATGCTGTGTGAGCCTTACCACAATAACGTTGGTGTGTTACAAGAAAATGGAGAAGGGACTGAAGAGAGTGCTCAGTGTAAAAGCACTGGCTTTCAGAGGACCCAGGTTTGATTTCTATTTGACCCAGGCTCACAACTGCCCATAACTCTAGTTCCAAAGGATAGAACACTTTCTTCTGGAGTCAGAGGATACCACATATGGTATAGAGATATACACACAGACAAAACACCCATGCATATAATAGAATAATAATCAAAATTTAAAAGAAAACAAAATAGAGGTGGAGGGAATAAGAATTATCCAGACTATAAAGGAGACTGAGAAGCAGAAAGGAGGCAGGCAACAAAGTCATAGAGCTGGGGTGCAGATAAGATCTGATACGTTGTAATCTGCACTTACTCTACCTTGCCTTACTTGCAGTGCTCAGTAATACCTGGGCCTCCACTTGTGAGAACAGAATCCAGACACTTGAGAGAAAGGAGACAGTACTCTTTGCTCACACACTGCCTAAAGGAATCCCTCCCACTGAACTTTATAAAGCATCGTGCCTTGGTTGTAAAAACTCCTCAAAATTAAGCAGGAAACAAAGAACCTCAAACTTGCTAGAAACAAAATCGCCATTCCTGGGAGGAGAAAGTAGCCATTCTACAGGACCACTGAATCCCGTATCTCTAGTGTCACTGGTGGTTCAGAAGCTGTCCCTTATCGACCATAAGCAAACAAGAATTGCAAAGATTTGAAAGCTGAAATGTTACGGGAACACAAAGACACACTGCTAGCTTTGAGATCTCTGTGGCTGGCACCAGTGAAAGTAGGGGCTTCTCTCAGTTGCCCCGACACACACAGAGATGGTCCTAGCTTACAATGCCACAGGAAACCCATTTATTTATTTTTTCTTTTTTCTTTTTTTTCGGAGCTGGGGACCGAACCCAGGGCCTTGGGCTTGCTAGGCAAGCGCTCTACCACTGAGCTAAATCCCCAACTCCAGGAAACCCATTTATTTTAAGTTGGAAATATAAATAAAAAATGTAACCCTAGGGTTGGTAAGACAGTCTCTTGGGTGAAGACTGCCAAGCCTAACAACCTGACTTTGCTCCTCTGAACCCACATGGTTAAAAGAACCAACTCCTCCAAAATTGTCCTCATCGTCTTCATATACACACTATGAGAAGTACAAGCACACAAATTAAATAATATTAAATTTTTTTAAATTTTATAAATGACCAATCATCTCGGTCATTTATACACTGTCAGTGTCTTCAAACACACCAGAAGAGGGCATCAGATCCCATTACAAATGGTTGTGAGCGGTGCTCTTAACCACTGAGCCATCTCTCCAGCCCCTTGCTTTGTTTTTAATGTAAGCCTGATGTGGAGATACATGCCTCTAACTCCTTGTGGGATGGAAGCAGTATTTACTTTAAGCCCAGCTTGGACTGTGTGAGACCGTGTCTCAAAAACAAACAAAATATATGATACCTAGCCTACTTATCTGGTTTGAATGTATCCTTTACAACTCTTTTTTTTTTTTTTTTTTTAAGATTTATTTATTTATTATATTTAATTACATTGTTGCTGTCTTCAGACACCAGAAGAGGGCACCAGATCCCATTACAGATGGTTGTGAGCCACCATGTGGTTGCTGGGAATTGAACTCAGGACCTCTGGAAGAGCAGTCAGTGCTCTTAACCACTGAGCCATCTCTCCAGCCCCCTTTACAACTCATATTTAAATTTAATGACCATGATGACAGTATTAAGCAGGTAGGACTTGACTTTTCTTCCTTTGGGGTTCAGAAAATGATAGAAGATCTCACATAGCCAAAAATGACCTTGAACTCCTCCTAACTCTTGCTTCTACCCTCTAAGGGCTAGGAATATATGAAGTCTAGGGTGGGTCTCTTGAGAGGAGACTAGGCCTTAAGGGTTCTGCTCTCATGAATGGAAAAATGGAGGCAGGAATGGTTCTTAGTAAAAATGGGGTTCAGTCAGAGTTCTTTGTCTCACATACATGCTTTCTAGTTCATATCATACAGCACAGAGGCTCCCAAAAGAGATGGGATGTGGCTCTTTGACTTTGGAATTCCCAGCCCCAAGAACATGAGCCAAATAAATTATTGCCTACACGATTCGGTCCATGGTATTTCTCTTACAGCAACAGAAAACAAGATGGAAAACAGCCCCGCCAAGCAGCATGGATTGACCACACAATACATTGTACCATATGGGTAGTTAATCTATGTGATCTCATGGCTAGCTACCAGAAACTGTGGCACACTGCCACTGCCCAGCAAACAGCCAGAGGACAATGAGAATCCAAATTACAAGTTGTGTCTCTACTGAATGCATATCACTTCCATTCAGACCAGAAAGTTAGGCACTCAACGTACCCTTCCCTTTCCTATCCTTCCCTATTCCCTACTCCATGTGCTATCAATCATATTCCTCCCTCCCTCCCTCCCTCCCTCCCTCCCTCTTTCAATCACCTCTCTTCTCTCTAGAGACCTAGATGGTCTCTTCTTTTTACTGTTCAGCTCTAAGGGCAGTCAGCCTCTGCTCTAGCCTTAATCTGTAGCAAATTGGCCCCAGCTAAGGGAGCCTCTCACCAACATCCAGCTGTATTCACCAGTGTGCCCCTGTAATGTGCCTGTTGCTCTAAGACAGTGGTTTTTGACCTGTGGGTCCCAATCCCTTTGGGAGTTGAACAACCCTTTCACACGTGTCACATATCAGAAATCCTACATATCAGATATTTACATTATGATTCATAACAATAGCAAAATTAGTTATGGAGTAGCAATGAAAATAATTTTATGGTTGAGGTCACAACAACATGAGGAACTGTATTTAACGACCACAGCATTAGGAAGGTTGAGAACCACTGCTCTAAGGAAATACCAGGAAATATATCCAATAGTATATCACTATGTACCTTTCTAACATCAGACAAAATGGAACAGTCAGGGTTCTTATGATGGCTGGCTGCCTAGACATGAACCCTGTGGCCCCTGCTACTAAGGAAACTGAGGCAAGAAGATTACTTGAACCCAGGAGCTTGCAGCTAGCCTTAGTAAAACAGTAAAAGCCTATATCAAAAAGAGGGGGAAAGCCCTTATCTTACTTATTTTTTTAAACACATAAAGTGAAACACTATATTACAAGTATAATGATATGATACATGGGATTTGCCTCAAGAATTACAAAAACAGGAGAATGACACAGGAGGGCACAGATGAAACAAGATTGGCCATTAACTGAATGATGTTTTTAATCAAATTATTTTCTACAACACATAGGTTTCAAGAAAATAGTCCTTTGCCTCCATGGGTCAAACCAGATAATCCTGAAAATTATATCCATCAGGACAGATTGTAATAGTAATAATAAAGGGAAAATAACAACTCTTGGTAAGAATGTGTGAAACTGGAATCCTCGTGCATTGCTAGAAAGAATATAAAATGGCATTGCTTGCTGCTGGGTGGTGGTGCAGGCCTTTGATCCCAGCACTCAGGAGGCAGAGGCAGGATCTCTCTGATTTTGAGTCCAGCCTGGTCTATAGAGGTAGTTCCAGGACAGCCAGGCTACGCAGAGAAAGGGTCTTGAAAAACTGAATGAATGAATGAATGAATGAATGAATGAATGAAATGAATGAATGGATGGTATTGCCACTATGGAAAATTCCTCAAAATTTTTTTTAAAAGAATGCCAAATGACCCAGAAATCCATTTCTAGGCGTATGAGCCAAGCATAAGAACACAGACCATTAATATCACTATCAAGGGGCTAAAGCAGGAAAGTCAAGTTCAAGGCTAGCTTAGGCTATACAGCAAGATCCTGCCTCGAAATAAACACATTCATTCTCCCCCTCCAAGGCCTCAAAATATTTACATGTTCCTTCACAGCACCCACATTTACAATATCCAAAGGTAGGGCAAACTCACACATCTATCAATGAATGAACTGATAAACAAAATGCCAAATACATAAAAGTGGAATGGTATCAGTCTGAGAACTAGGGATTTAATAACTCAGTGGTAGAATGCTTGCCTAGCTTAGAGACAGAAAGGAGAGGAGGAGGGCAGGAGTGGGGGAAGACAAGAAGATTCAGACACAATATGAACAAATCTGGAAGACATGATATTAGGGACGATAAACAAAGACAAATATTGAGTGATTCTATTTACATGACATCCCTAAGGCAGGCAAATCCATACAGAGAAAGTAGAATGAAGGTCGCCCAGAGCGGAGGGACAGACAGGTGTTGTCCAAAGGAACAGAGCTGGGTGGTGGTGGTGATGGCTGCATGACTGCAAGTTACTTAATACCACGGTACATTTAAAACTAGGAGACTTTGTAGTATTTTACCACCAAACAAAAACCAATGAACAATAAAAGCGTTCTTGTAGCCAAATTCAGCTCTTCAAGGCCAGCTCAGGTCAACCTAAACGTCATACCTTAGTGAGGTTCTCAAAACAAGGGTGTGGTGAGCGTTGCTGGGGAAGTATAGCTGCGGAGAAAGGACAAACTACCTAGGCACATCGTCTAGAGTCCAGTCACCACCTATGGAAAGAAGAAAAACAAAATCTTTGTAAATGGGTTTAAAGATAAATGTTAAAAGGAAGGAAGGAACTTAAGAAAACTAGTAACTAGTAACAACTACCCCCAACAAGCCTGAGGAAAAACCTCTAAGTTCAAAGCCGGTCCCAAAGGCTTAACTTCCAGCCCCAGACATGCTCCCCTCTACCTAGCCCAGCACGGTGGTGAGAATCATTAGGGGAACTGGTATAAAACTTACTTGCCACCAAGAACTGCCTGTAGCTGCCTATGTCCTTGCCTATATCCTGTTACCTACCTTTCCTGAAAGGTTTAAGAGCTTGAATCACTACCAAATTTAGTCATGTTTTCTTATTAAAGGGTTTCATTGCTCTTGTTGGGTTTTTTTGTTTGTTTTCTTTTTAATAAGACACGTCAGTCTAGGGAGTAAAAATGTAACAGTAATTTCCAACCCCAATAAGCCTGTAGAAAAGAACATGCCATCATCTAGTTATTTTATTTATAAGCTATATGTCAAGACTGGGCAAATCTAGCGTTGTACAAACTTATTCCCCAGCTATGAAACCCTTTGCTACTTGTAGTTTCTTCTGGCCACATGGTTTTATTCCATCTTGCTTCCTCCTCCGCTTCCACCATCCCTTTCCCCCTTCCTCTCTCCACCTGCCCCCATTTCCTAAGACCTCCCATCCCACTTTTCTCCTCCACTATTCAATCACAGCCTTTATTTGATCAGTTAAAATGGAGAAAAGGTTCACATGAGATCACCAGAGTACGTGACCAATCGAATGTTCATTTGGGGTGGGGGATGGGAGGAGAACACCTCTAGAGGAAGCAGAATTAACATCAGAATACAAACATCAGGCAATCCACAACCGAAAGAGGAAGGAAAAGGTTTCATCTCTTTAATTTCTTTTTTTGTTTTCTTCCTGGCCTGACCCGGAAGTTGCTAAGTAGCCGGGCTAGCCTCAAACCCATAGAGATCCTCCTACCTCTGCCTCTCAAGTGCTAGAACTAAAGGCATGCACCACTATGCCTGGCTTTTTCTTTTTTTTTCTCTTTCTTTCTTTCTTTCTTTTTTTTTTTCGAGATTTTATTTATGTATGAGTAGACTGTAGCTGTCTTCAGACACACCAGAAGAGAGCATTGGATCCAATTACTGATGGTTGTGAGCCACCATGTGGTTTCTGGGAATTGAACTCAGGATCTCTGGAAGAGCAACCAGTGCTCTTAACCACTGAGCCAGCTCTCCAGCCCTGGCTTTTTCTTTAAATATGCTCCTTCTGCCCTTTGCTGTCTCAAACAAAACATGAACTAAAAGAAAGTGTAACATCAAAATTAGGACAAAAGCCAGAGGCTGAGAGCTGAAAAGGTAAGAGTAGGTGCTGGGTCTATTGTCCGGTGGCAAATAAGTTCTGAATGCACCTGGTTATTCACTCCAAGTGAAGAACCTTAGTGCCTCGAGCCATGGGTCTCTGGCCTATTAACCAGAGCGCCTCTGGTGTGAATAAACAACCTGGCTGCAGAGAAGGGGCTAACAGACTCACGGCCTTACTGACCCAGGTTGGCTGTTTCTCCCAAGTCACTGAAATCGCAGACTCTGAGTTTGATGTAATAACTCTGCCCTCATCCAACAAGAAACTTAGCAGTAGGTGGACCACAACTAGCACTCAAAGCTCTCAGGCTCCAGCCTGCTTCCAAGACCAAGGTGCCCTTGTACTAAAAGCTCTGAAGCTTCTAGGCATTTTTCCCACTTCCCAACATTGCATAAATTTTCCTTCAGTTTGGTATTGAGACATTGATGCTCTTGTCATAATTATGACACACCTTAGTGTTGTAAGACCAGGATTAGAAATCATTGTTCTAGTATATCTTTCTAGATTAGAGGTTTTTTTTTTTTTTCAACATCAGAAACATAAAAGCCTGTCAGAGATTCCAGGAACTCATTACATTTAAGCCACTCTACAAATAAAGAAATAGAGGTCCAGAGGTGAGGTAATCAGATCGGAAAAGGTAGACAAATTGAAAAGAATTTTTGTTACCTGAAAGGTTCCCAGCATCCCTGACAAGATCGCAAGACCCTGACCTAAGGCCTTCCATCACAGGGCCTTCCAACACCTGCTCACACTAACTACTGCACTCCACCCAGTGTACTCACGCTAGCCACTGGATCTCTATTCAGTGCTAAAGAAAGGGCTTATCTAACCTTTAATCAGTAATTCTCATCCTGGATGAACTCCTGACTCCAGTTCAGACCAATTGTGTCTCAGTCTCTAAGGGGGCCCCTGCACTCACCTTTCTGTCTTCTTAAGCACTCTGACCTGCAAGGTGTTTCCATTTGCTTTTCTCTCCATGTTGATCACCCTTTCCTCAGACATATGCACAGCAAGTTCTCCATCAGATCTCTTTCCTCATCCACTAACCATCTAAATTCACTCACTGTGTGTGTGTGTGTGTGTGTGTGTGTGTGTGAGAGAGAGAGAGAGAGAGAGAGAGAGAGAGAGAGAGAGAGAGAGAGAATATAAATGGAGGTCTGAGTAGGATACCTGGGAGTCAGCTCTCTTCCTTTACCACATGATCCCAGGTATGAAACTCAGGTCATTAGGCTTGTCTGCAATTCTTACCCACTGAGCCATCTCACCAGCCCCAACTTCTACATTTAAAAAAGAAATCTGGGGGTTGGGGATTTAGCTCAGTGGTAGAGCGCTTGCCCACCAAGCGCAAGGCCCTGGGTTCGGTCCCCAGCTCCGGAAAAAAAAAGAAAAAGAAAAAAAAGAAATCTGATGGGCAGTGGTTCACACCTTTGACTCCAGCACTCAGGAGGCAGAGGCAGACAATTTCTGAGTTTGACGCCAGCCTGACTTACAGAGTAGAGTCCCAGGATAACACAAAGAAACTATCTCAAAAAAAAAAAAAAAACTTAATGAATTAAACTAGGAAAGTGAGGGACTGGAGCGACGGTTCAGTGATTAAGAGCACTGGCTACTCTCTCAGAGGATCCAAATTCAAGCACCCATTGCGGCTCACAGCTGCCTATAACTCTGATTCTAGGAGATCCAATCCCATCTTCTGGCCTCTGCAGGCATCAGGGTCATATATAGTGCATAAACATATACACAGGCAAATATCCATGTATAACAGAAAAAGAAAGAAAGAAAGAAACTCAGAGCTGGAAATGTAGCTCAATAGTATAGGCTTTGTCTAGTACATGGGAGACCCCACGTTCAACACCCAGTATTATCAAAGACAGAAATCTCTCCTTAAATCCACCAACCCACCACACCTACTTGATTTCCTTTTTGTACTTTTCACCACCTCTCCTATTCAGTACTTTCTTGTTTATTGACAATAAGTCCCTAAATTCCTAGGAAATAAGATCTATAAAGGGAAGATTTTAATCATGTTCTCTGCTACGTTCCCAGTGCTTAGAATAGTGCCTGGTTTACAGCCAATCTGCACATCAGAACCACCAACCTCAAACCATGACTTGCACTCAGGAGCCTGAGACAGGGGCCTTCCAAGTTTGAAGGCAGCTGCAACGTAGAGACTCTATCTAAAAAAAAAAAAAAAAAAAAAAAGCCTAATAAAACAGAAACTATTTAGAAATAAGTGTTTCTAGTCAAATTAATCCCTTTAAAGGGCTTGTGAGTCAGATAATCTGTCCTGAGAAACAGAGCCATAGAGACAGAAAATGAAGTTGAAAGGAAGCAATGGAACGAATGGATTTCAGATAGAACCCTAGTGTATCTAGAGCCATAAGATAAAGGATTGCTCGACCAGGCAGGGACCTGTTCTCAGCAGACCAGAAAGAACAAACAGGATCTTCTCTGGGGTGACAGTCCGAGAAGAGACCACCGAGGAGGTGACCCCTACTCACCACCCCCCATCCACCTAAGGCAGCCTCTGGCTTCCTACTTCCTCTTCACACCTCAACTGCTTCAGAGGCTTGTTTGACACCATGAAGATGTCCAAGGTTGGAGCACTGCGAGCCTTTGTCAGTGGCTATGGTGCAGATGTACCCCTGTCATCATCGAGTCTCAGCGACACCATTTGTCCCCTCCCAAATCTGCCTTCTGACCTGTTGTCTCACTCCTGACCACCTCTGGTCTTTCCCTGTGTCATCACTTTGTGTGACTGAGGCTAATTCCCCTCAAAACTACACCATCACGTGATTACTAAGCTCAAACAAAGCAACCCTAAAACAGTTTCTTTCTGCCTACCACCTCAGATTTCACCCAGGCGAGGCTCTCCAGAAGCCTCAGAATCTAGGCCTAGACCAAGCCCTCTGATGAGACTGCAGCAGCTGCTGCTTCACCTCCTCAGGACACCTAGCCACTGCCTTCCCTGTTACATCGCTAGTGAGAGATCAGACTGGAGACTAAACAAACTAAATCATGTCCAACGTCTACTCCTACCAAGAGCAATCTCCTTCTCCTCAGAGAATCTCTTCTTCCTTCTTTTCATCTTCCAGCTTCCAACTCTATTCCCACGCCATCTACATCATATGTACACTGCATACATGTGCACATACATTCATTCATTCTGCAATGGTATTGCCAGTTGTAGTAGTTCATCAAGGTAACCGAACACCCAGGAGACAAGGCGAAAAGGCTGCAGTAAGCTTAAGGAAAGAGACACTGGGTCATGACAGGGATTCAGAAAGCCTTTTTCAACTGCAATTCCTACTCCCAAATCAGAAATTGGAGAGAATATATCTTCAGTTCTGAAACAAATGGAAGAGCAGTGTGGATAAGGAGAAGTTTTAGGCAGACGAGCAAACAGGAAAGTCCTGAAGCAGGAGCAGAGGGAGCGGATGAACAGGAGGTAGATGATGAAAGGCCACTGCAAAGACTTCTGCTTTTAACATTTATGCTATTTTTAATTATGTGTATGTGTAGGTGTCTGTGTGTAGGTAGGTGCACTTGTGTACAGGAACCTGAGGAAGCCAGAAAGGTATCATGCGGTCTGGAGCTGGAGTATGAGTGTTTGTCAGGTGCTGATCCTTTGCAAGAGCAATATGCACTCTAACCACTGAGCAACCCTCCAGCCCCTAGGACTCGGGGCAAGGGATGATACAGTCTATACTTTATGAGAGATCTGTTTTCTCCTTAAATAATTCTCAAATCCTTCAACTGAACAGTTATTAAAAAGGGGGTGGAGAAATAGTCAAATTCCACCTCTATTCCAAAGCCTTCAAATCTAATGTCAAATACAGTTTACCCTTTGACCCAGCCAATAATATCAGATAGGCCAGGTATCAGAAGAAAAGGTGGCTTAGAAGCCTGGGACAGGGAGGCAGTACTGGCTCACACCTTTAATCCCAGAACTTGAGAGTCAGAGGCAGGTGGATCTCTGAGTTTGAGGCCAGCCTGGTCTACAGAGCTAGTTCCAAAACTTCCAGGCTACAAAGAGAAACCTTGTCTCACAAAACAAACAAGCAAACAAACAAGCAAACAAACAAAAAACTACAACATAAGATAGCCATGAAAGTTTCTAGCTGAGTATAGTAGCCTTATTTCTACATTAGGTACCCACTATGTGCCAGACTTTGCTTCAAAACAGACTGTTCCTGTCCATGTTTGGGAAACTATAGTCCTAGCACATGAAGGTAGAAGCAGAAGAATCTGGAATTCAAGGCCAGGCTCAGCTACATAGAAAGTTTAAGGCTGACCTGCTCTACAGGTTACCCTATCTCAATACCAAAATCAAAAAGTTTCTTTTAGGGCCCAGAAGATGGCTCAGTAGATGAGAACACTGACTGCTCTTCTAGAGGATCCAGGTTCAATTTCCAGACCCCAAATGGCAGCTCACAACCATCTGATTTCCAGTTCCACCCTACCCCACTCCCGGGTAGTTTATTCTTTAATGATAAACTACTAGGAGTATAACATCTCCCAGGAGGTGTAAATAATTTTTAAATTCTCTCTAGGTTAGAAATGCGAAAGTAATGGCATATAATCCTGGAGTGCAATGAAGTAGGCTTTTATTTTGTGAGTGGGGCTCCCAGTCAGAGAGCACAGGGTCAAAGAACGGCGACTGAGTATGTAGCTCAGTGATAGAGTGCTATCCTAATGTTCAAAAGGCCACGGATTGAATCCACAGCACCAAAACCAATTAGAATTGGGTGTGATGGGGGAGCAAGTAATGAAAATGAAGTTATACGACTGCCACCATGTCCTTCCAAATGGTGTCATTCTATTCTGGTGCCAGAGGTAACCAGCCACCTCAAATGAGTGGCACATAACCACCACCTTCAGAAAGAAAAGCTCATGCAAGAAACCTCAGGTCTAGAAGTAAAGTGTTCTGTCTGTAATTGCTTGCAGGGAAAGCTCCTAACAGCAAAGTTCATCTCACATGATTTCTTTATTCCTATGAAACACAGTGCTCTGGGTAACACTTGACTGTACCTAGACTAGCAATGATGTGCAGATGCAAAAAAAGCTTCTACAGGTCTTGAGATATGAGTAAAATAATCTTGTGCTAGGTATGATCAGGGAGGCTGAGGCATGAGGACTGTGAATTCAAGGATTCAGAGTTGCACTAGGGACACATGGTGAAAGTTGGTCTCAAAACAAACAAGGAGCTGGGCATGTGATGTATGAATATAATGCCAGCACAGAGGCAAAAGAACCAAACATTCAAGACTGGAATATACTACAGAGAGATTTGAGGCTAGCCCAGGCTATACGAGACCCTGTCTCAAAAAATAAAAAAATAAAAAACTAACCAGTTATGCTGGTACAAGTTTTTAATCCCAGCACGAAGAGGCAGAGGCAGGTAGATCTGGATCTCTATGAGTTTGAGGTCTACCTGGTCTACATAGCAAGTTCCAGGCCAGCCAGGACTATATAGATTGACTCTGTCTCAAAACAAAAACAAAAACAAAAGCAACACACACACACACACACACACACACACACACACACACACACGCATGCACGCACAAGGTTAAGACAGCGAGCCTTTCCTGACCAATCTAAACAGCTGCTTGGTGCCCACTCCAGGGCTTCTCTCTCCTCTGGAATGACAAAGCTGGGGCTTAGTTTTGTTTTCAGACTTTGGGATAGGATGGGCTGTAGTTATGACCAACCCATACTTTCTAAATCGATTGTTACAATCAATTTGTAACATGATTGTACAATCACCTTGTCCTTTGCCTTGTACAAGTTAACACCTCTGACTTGATTAACTGAATTGGCAGAAAGGGGAATGCTGTAAACTTCAGCAAGTGAGGGTGTAAACATGAAGCCACAACCAACCCCGCTGGCTCCCACTCAGATAGTCCGTGATATCCCTGCATCCAAAGACACAAAGGAGAGACAGTTCCCCTCACCCAAAGGGTCTAAAAGCCCCCAGAAAGGCAGAGATCCTAGGAATGTATGCTAAACTTACACATGAACCCAACTCTTCCTTTGCAGTCTCTTACACTCCAAGACTCTGTACCCTCAAGACTTCTGCATCTTGCATGTAGATGTGTGAAAAGGAGAGTGAGCCCAGGAGTCTAAGCAGAAGACAGCCCAGACCACAGTGGAAACCAGGTCACACCAGAAACAAACGTATCTTTAGAAGCTTTCATAAGAAAGCACTCAAGCCAAGGGTGGTAGTGCACTTAGAAGGCAGAGAGGCATGTGGATCTCTTGAGTTCGAGGCCAGTGTGGTCTACGGGCTTCTACAAGGCCTTCAGTGTTTGTCTCCAAAATTCCAGGACGACCAGAGCTACACAGAGAAACCCTGTCTTGAAAAACAAAGAAACGGGGGTTGGGGATTTAGCTCAGTGGTAGGGCGCTGCCTAGCAACCGCAAGGCCCTGGGTTCGGGTCCTCAGCTCGGGGAAAAAAAAAAGAAACCGAAGGAAGGAAGGAAGGAAGGAAGGAAGGAAGGAAGGAAGGAAGGAAGGAAGGAAGGAAGGAATCAAGGAATCAAGGAATCAATCCAAACCGGGTAACTGTGTGGTGGTGCCTGCCTGTAATTCTAGCAGTGGGGGGTGGGGGGAGTGGGATTTTATAATTCCAGATTAATCTGTAATCCCCTGGGCGGCTAAGACAGAATGATTTTGAGTTGAAGCTACACTAGACTAAAGATCCTCAACCACCACCTCTATGAACACCCCCCAAAAGAGACCCAAGTTAGGCTCACACTCTACTCACTACACCAGGCTCTCTGGATTCAAGGACTATTTCAGTCAGAGGTGCTAGCCTACTGACAAGGCAAGCCACCTCAATGCACATCTAAAAGCACTTCCCTTCATGGCAGCCCAGGAGATGCAGTCAATTCCAACATCAGATTTCTTTTACAAGACACAGCTCAGTTTCAATTTTTGTTTCCCTACCTTCAATGTTTGTCTCCAAAATGAAAGTAGACCTACTGAGTACTTATTTTTTTATGATGATGAGATATTAAAGCCTTTATAAAATTCAAATGATAGGAAAAAATACAAAGCATAAAATTGAAAACTACACACTCAGAGGCAATACCTCATAGAAAACTGTTCTCCAGGGGAGACACCAGCACGCAGGTTAGGCTTGGTGCCTTCTTCAAATGAGTCTACTTTGTGTGAAAGATCCTTAGAGCTACCTCTGGACTACTCAAAATACTCAATTAAAAAAAATAAAAGCCAGATGTGGTAGCCCTTTCCTTTAATCTCACCAGGTAAAAGGCAGAAACAGACAGATCTCTGAGTGTATGGGCAGCCTGGTCTATGAGTTCTAAGACAGCCAGGGCTACGGAGAGATATTCTTCCTCAAAAAATTAGAATAAAATTCAGCAAACATTTTAAAGTTTCAGAATCTTTCAGGAGTCCCAATAACTCTGGAAGTTTTAAAACTAAATATAGGCTAAAGCCATGTGGACTTCATACACACATCGACTTGAGACAGGGAATCACTTGGCTCTTGGCCACACGCACACATATTCACTCCTCTTCATTCAACCTTGTGAATCTTTTCACAGCCACAAACAGACATTACATCCTGTCTTGTCTACTAGAGTATGTAATCAGAATGAGGGGCCACCGTTACCTCTTGATAGAACACCCACAGATTCTGAAAAGCACACTATAAAGGACTTAACTAAAGTCACACAGTAGGATAATCCAAACATTGATGGCAACATCAAACTTGAAATTCAGTCTTTTACTTCTCTGGGATGCATAAAACTATGCTTTGGATAAATTATAACAAAGTACACTTTTCTATTGTCAAAATAAAAGCAAATTTGTCTGAAAAAAGAAAAACCTTTCTTAAACGTAATGACCTAGGGTTGGGGATTTAGCTCAGTGGTAGAGCGCTTGCCTAGCAAGCGCAAGGCCCTGGGTTGGTCCCCAGCTCCAGAAAAAAACAAAAACAACAACAACAAAAAAAACCTTAATGACCTAATGAATATTACATCCTACATTCCTAGGGCAAGCAACAGACTAGATACTCACAAACAGAAAGACATAGGTTTTAGGTACATGCAATTATTCTACCTCATACACACTAATTTTCAGAATTCTTTACCATTCAGAATGTTCCTATTTTTATAGAAAAAGGAAAAGTTAAACAAACGAACATAGAAAAATAGAGATGTAAATAAAATATCTAATGCAAATACCAAAAGGACTGGGAGATGAAACAGTGGTAAAACACTTGTTTATCATACACAAAGAATCTAGGTTCAATCCACAGCACAGCAAATTACAACAAAACAAATATCAAATAATAAACTGGGCGTGGTAGCCCACGCTTGTAATTCTAGCACTTGAGCATTTGGGAGGCAGAAGAATTAGTTCAAGGCTAGCCTGGTCTACAAAGTAAGTTCCAGGACAGCCAGGGCTACACAGAAAAACTGTCTCAAAAAAGACTAATAAATAGATGGCTATTAGATAGTTCTGAATACAGGATTTATCAGCAAGCTTTAGTTCCTTTGTATTCCATTCGCATATCTCTTTTACATGTATATATTTTAGAGATTTTTTTTTACAAAGATTTTATTTTAAGCATGTGTGATATATGAATATACATTCATCCAAGTGTAGGTGTGTGCACAAGTCAGGTACCCACAAAAGCTGGACAAGCCCATCGGATCTGCTGAAGCGGAGTCACAGGTGTTGCAAGTCTCCTCATATGGACAAGAAACTGAACTCAGGGCCTCTGCTAAACAGCAAGTGTCCTTAACTGCTGAGCCCTCTCTGCAGCCTAAATTTTTATAGAGTTTGAAAAAGAAAAAAATTCTACAGCCTGGGTTACTTCCTGAACAACTCCAATGCATATGCCCATACTGTTACATAGCCAAAACTACCCACACCACGCAGAACGTGCTTATACTTTCTCTGTTAGCCTAGTTAGAAGAACCTCTCTCAGGGTATTTCCTTTCTTTCTAAAATTTATTTATTTTTCTTTTTTAGCTAAGAAAAGATCTCTTATGTCATAGCCTCAAACTTGGTATAACCCAGAACTTGTCAACATTTCATTTTTTAAAGTTATTCTTCCTCTTTCTTAAGTTTCATAAGTGTAAGATCCCATCCAAATAATACAGCACTGTTAACTCTATTAATAATTATTACCAACTATATAGAGCAGTGCTTGAAGAAAGGCTAACATAGAAAGATCGTTCATGTCCATGAAGCCTGAGAAAAGCAATGGGAATTGAAGAGGGAGTTTGTTAGCTGCCTAGCCCTAAGCAGAAAGGGGAAGTGAGCTGGGAACGATGGCCAGAGGACAGAAACATCTGTCACTCTACAGTTCCATTTTCATGGTCAGTGAGGAGTTTAGTTTACTCATCAGTCTCCACGTTTTCTTAATGAGTCAGTCTCCCTGACCTGAATGAGCTGAAAATCTTACTAAACTCAAGTTCTGGTCTCAAAGCTAGGAACAGATACTGAATGAAGCCCAGGGTTCCGAAAAGACAAAGCTGCCCCAAGCTGACAAAGATCATTGCTCTCTAGCTACAACCCCAATCATGGAATGCATGTGCTGTATCTAATATTCTCTGACACTTCACCATAGCTTGCAAATAAAATACAAACTTCTTAACCTGTCTCTCGCATAGCCCAGCTATCTAGCCTTATCTCCAGACAATGAGGTCTCTAATAACTGCAAGCTTCCGTGTTCAGGATTCTTTACCTAGAATGTCCCTCACAATCTTACTAACCTGAAAAATTCTTATTCCTCCTCCAAGACCCACTTCAGAAGCCACCTTTTCTTTTAAGTCTTCTCTCTCCCCTTCCCCCCAAACATTTTTAGAACCTCATGTATCCCAGGCTGGCTTCAAACACTGTGCATAGCTCAGCTACTGATCTTCCTCCCACCTTCCTCTACTCTCCAGGTGCTAGTACTACAGGCCTGGCTACCACAATTTGTTCTCAATAGCTCATTAACCACCCCCAAATCAGAGAATTTAAATAGAAGTTATAATTCACTGTTAAAATAATTGACTTTTCTTAGATACGCTACTGGAAAAAAAAAAAAAGGTACCTAACAGGTCTCACCTTGTACGTTCTAGCATAGTATCAAAACCCAAAATGAGATGTCAATGTTAAATGATCGATCTTGGGGACTGGAGAGATGGCTCAGCAGTTATAAGCACTGACTGTTCTTCCAGAGGTCCTGAGTTCAACTCCCAGCAACCACATGGTGATTCACAACCATCTGTAATGGGATCCGATGCCCTCTTCTGGTCTGTCTGAAGACACTGACAGTGTGCTCACATACATACAATAAATAAATCTAAAAAAACACCCTAAATAAAGTAGATTTTAAAAAAATAATTGATTTATGGAGCACAGCATTGGCATTAAGAGAAAAAAGAAGGAGTTGGGGATTTAGCTCAGTGGTAGAGCGCTTGCCTAGCAAGTGCAAGGCCCTGGGTTCGGTCTCCAGCTCGAAAAAAAGAAGAAAGAAAAAAAAAAAGAGTAAAAAGAAAGGAGCTAGTTACACAAAATTCAATAATTGGATTAGCACAAGGTGTAGGTGGTACTCAACTTTAATCACAGCACTCAGGAGGCAGAGGCAGTTGGATCTCTTGAGTTCAAGGCCAGTCAGAGCTACACCTAGAAATCCCGTCTCAAAATAAAACAAAACTGATTTGTCTGTTTAATCTTTTCCAAAATAGTCCCAGTATAGCTAAGAAACAGCATTTTTTTTTTAGTTATGGCAACTAATATTTGAACAAGTGATTCTATAGCTCAATCTAATCTACATAACTCTGTGAAATACATACTTGCATTGAAGATGAGGAAACTGGAGCATAGGAAGGCTAGATGGTTTAAGCCTATGGTTAACAAGTGTCAGGAGTAAAATGTAAAGTCCTGGGGTCGTGCTGGAGAGATGGTTCAGTGGTTAAGAGCACTGACTGCTCTTCCAGAGGTCCTGAGTTCAGATCCCAGCAATCACATGGTGGCTCCCAACCATCTGTAATGAGATCTGATGCCCTCTTCTGGTGTGTCTGAAGACAGCTACAGTGTACTTATATATAATAAATAAATAAATCTTTAAAGTCCTGGGGTTGGAGATGGCTCATTGGGTAAGAGTACTGACTGTTCTTCTAAAGGACTTGGCTTTGGAAACACCCACAGGGCAGCTCACAACACATCTTTTAACATTCAGATCTGACACCCTCACACAAGCATACACACAGATAAAACACTAAGGCACCTAAAACAAAAATAAATCTAAAAAGAAGTAAAGTCCTCTAGTGTGACTCCAAAGCCAGAGAGCACTGGTATCAGGCGGGCCGGGTTTAAATTCAGCCATGTTTCAGTTGCACAGTGGACACATCATCTCACCCCTGGGCTTGTTGCCTAGTAAATGGATGCGAGAGCCTCCTAGGGTGTACAGGAGTAAGGTAGCACTAGCTACCCACCTAGCAGACACTCAGAAAGGCTACTGCATTCTCCCTTCCTAAAAGCTGCAAAGACCTTACAGAGGACAGGATGTGCCCTATACTCGAGATCTTTTAAACAGAAGAAATCCTTGCCTTATCTAAGTCAGAACAGAGCCGGGGCCAGAGGCCTTATAAAATGCAAATACTCTTAATTACCCTAAATTACAATTCAAACTAAAGAGGAAAAGTGACCCCCCTACACCCCAGGCCTGGGTGATCAGACAGGCCCAGCTCTCCACAGACTTTTATCTCCTTTCTTTCCTCTGTTTCTTCTTCTAGCCCCATGAACCTCTTTCACTTCCTCCAAGTTGCCAAACTGAGTGCTGTTCCCCACATGGTTACCGCTTAAACCTTCTTTGGGTCGTGACCTAATGTATGGTGCTTCTTCAGGGCCCCCAATTCAAATAATTCTCTTCCTCATCTTTTTTTTTCCTCCTTGAACTCAGGGTTTATAAATTTTATGTTGCTATTTCCTTCAGAGTATTGTTCTAAAAACTATCTGGGGCTAGGACTCAAAGGCAGAGTCTGTGCTTAGCAGGAAGGCCAAAGGATTGATTTCCCCCACTGCAAAAACAAACCAACCTGAAACATACAGGGGGGGGAGGGGACAGAGTGACAGAGACAGAGAGACAGAGGGAGCCCTTCATAGAGCCCTTCATAGACACTTTGCCATTGTAATATTAACTAAATCCTCACTGAATCCAAGAGTGCTGGTGTCTAGTTATCCCAGCATTCAGAGGCTGAGGCAGGAAGATCTAGCTAGGCCAGTCAGGAAGACATGCCACCCCTTTACCTCAGATTTCTCTTTCTCTCTTTCCCCCCTTCCCCTTAGTATTTGGTGCTTCGTAACATACATGTTTATTAGACCCTGTACTTCTCACACATTAAAGGAAAACTCTCCAAGGGCAGTTATTTTTCATTGCCCGCCACATGGAAAACATATATTTGCTGACAAACATTTTTTTTTTTTTTCTGGAGCTGGGGACCGAACCCAGGGCCTTGCGCTTGCTAGGCAAGCACTCTACCACTGAGCTAAATCCCCAACCCCCAAATATTTTCTTATATTCTTACTGGACTTTGTCTCTAGGCCAAGATCTCCAACACTAAAATAGAGGTGTCTTTCTGGTGGACACAGTATCTCCAAAACCTAGTTCTGTCATGACACATACTACAAATGCTCAGGAAAAAAAAAATGTTTACAGTCAGGCATGGTTGCCTGAAGTCCCAACTAATGGGGAGGTTTAAGACAGGAGCTCAGTGGCCAACCTGGTTAAAAGTGGAAATGGGGGAGGGGTAATGAATCAAAGCCATCTTCAGTGGAGCAGTAGAAATGGTCAAAAAAAAAAAAAAAAAAAAAAAAATAGCACCAGGCTTCCCTTCTCTTTCAGTGTAATGTACCTGTCAGTTTAGCAAACAGACTTCTGAAATCGCACTCAGTACCATCAGGCCAAGCACATTGTGTGCTCAGCCAGTGTACACCTGACACAAGCACACTCTAGCTCCTACACGAACACAGGCCACAGGCAAATCCTGGTCCAAACCCATTTTACCGACCCAAGTCCCACTCTCCTAAAGCAGAAACTATCTAGGCTTGTCCTGAATACAAAACATGTTCCCTGGGTGGGCCTGTAGGTTTATTCCAACCCTGGACTTTTAATGTCACCTCCGGCCTGCTCATAAAAATAGTTAAAAATCCCTGACCACCTCCAATAATCCTACGGTTCTCAAGAGCAAGCATACCTAAGGTCATATGGACCCCTCCCCCTCACAAAAGCTGATTCAAGGCCAGGAGGCCATCTGTCCAGCAGACGCTCTCCTGTGCTCCCCCCAGGTCACACGGAGCCTTTTCCCCCCAGCCCCTCAGTTGGCAGGAAGAGTCCCCGCAGAGAAATAAATCCAACCCTGATCAACAGGCCTGGTCACCCCCCTAAGAACCCCAACTCTGGAGGAGGAAGACCTGTCTGCCCCGGAGAAGGATCCCCCGGGGTCAGAACTTGGGCGAGGCTGAGGGGAGACTGAGGGGCGCCGAGGAGGGCCGACGTTCCAAGCGTCTGCCCGGTGACGGCACCCGGTCCTCGCGCGGCGGGGACCGTGGAGCTGACAGGGCGTCCCAGCCCGGTGAAGTGCACCGTTATCCTTGCCCGGGCCGGGGGCTCGGCGGGCGGCCGCCTGTCGCGCGCGGGACGACAGCAGAGTGCCCCGGCCGCCCCTGATCGGCGGGCGGCGGCGGCGGAAGGGGTCCGGGCCGGGGGCGGGGTAGGGTGGTGGCCAGGGCCCGCCTGGCGGCGGTCGGGGGAAGTGGCTGCCGCCTGGGGCGGCGAGCAGGGTCCACCAGGCTACAGGGCCGGGCCGGGGCGCGGACAGAGCCCGCTCTCCTCAGACTCCCCTGCCCGAGCTGGAGCGGCCCTGGTGGTGGCCTCGCCCTGTCCGGGCGGCGGGGGCGCCACCTGGCGGCGGCGGCCGCAGCGGCAGGCCCGGGCTCGGCCGCGCGCGTCCCCAGCGCCGGCTGCGGGAGCCACAACATGGCGACGGCGGTGGCGGGCGGGGGCTGCGGCTGGGGGCGGAGCGGGGGCGGAGCCGGGCTGGCGGCGGGACCTGGCTGAGGCCGCGGGTGGGAAGGGCGGGCGGAAGGCGACTCGGGCCTGGGCACCGGCCAGGGCGGTGCGGCTGAGGAGCTGCCCCGGCCCGGCCCGGCCCGGCCCGGCCCGGCCTGGCCCAGCGCGGCTCTGTGCCTTCCGCCTCCCGCCTTAGGCTGGCGCGACCCTGGCGACGCTGACTGCGGGGAGGGGGTGGGGAGGACTGCGCGGCGCTGAGCTCGACCGGGACTCCGACCTGGGCTGGCTCCCGCCGCCGTCAGCGCGGCCTCTCTCGCTGTGAAGCGCTGACGCGCCTCTGAGGCCTCGGTGCGGCCCAGGCCGCCCGCCTGAGGAACGAGTTGTGCCTTCGCGACTGCGGGCCGACGGGACGCCGAGCGCCTCAAGAGCTCGGATAATGTCTTCGCTTAGACTTGGGCGAGCCGGGCCTAATCACCACTGTTGAGTGAAAGGAAGCAGGAGTGGAGTGGGCCGGGGCACTCAGGTGCGCCTTAAATGGCTGATCATCGCAGGCTCTAAGGACTTGCTTGCAGGCGCCGGGCGCTCAGACTCTGGGGGAGCCAAGGGACGCTCGGAGAGTGGAATGGGGGCGGGAGATTGATAACCTCTCAGGGTGGACTGGCAATTCGGGGTTCATCAGGGAAGCTATGACTGCAGGGCAAGAACTCGGGGAGGCGGACAAAAAATTACGAGGTTGACCCGCAGGACTTTCCAAGAACCTGGATTAGCTGGGCACGCAGTATTAAGGCAGCAGGGTCAGACTGTGGGAGCTGTTCTGGCTGCCAGGCAAGATTGCTAAGCATGAACAAATTCCTTCTGAAGACCTCCAGGAAACCAGGAAAGAGCCCACACTTTGCAAAAGGGCCGGAACTGACATTTAGATGGGTACTGAGTTTGCTGAGTGCCAGGACTTGACAGAACCCAACACTTGGATGAGGAGTATGTTAGCGATGAAGTAATGAAGGCAGTTAAGAGAAATGATTCTTTCCAGAAGTTTGGGAGGGAAAACTAGGCCTCAGACTTAAGGAGGAGTAAAAAGAAAGGTTTGTTTCGTTTTTTTCCAATTTCAAAGAGAGTGAGAGCTCAAGTAAAGGAGCCAAAGGTAGATAGAATAATTTATAGTTTATATCCCAGAAAAGATGGGAAGGAGGAAGTCCAAGGAAAAGGCGTTTTGTCCAAGATTTAAAGGGTGAATAAAGATAGAAATACGTGTCCCGTGTGGTAGTGTATGTATGTAATCCCAGCTCTTGGGAAAACGAGGCAAAAAGATCTTGAGTTCAAGACCAGCTGGGATTACACTGTCTTAAAAGCCAAGAAAGGAAGGATTTTATTTATTTGAAGCAGGGTTTCTCTGTGTAGCCCTGGCTGACCTAAGACTCCGCTCTGTAGACCAAGTTGCCTTCAACTCATGATACCCGCCTACCTCTACTTTTGAGGTGCTAGGATTGAAGGTATGCACTGCACCACTATACCCAGCAGGACTTTTTATTTTAAGTTGGGGAAGCATGCACGTTTCCACAGATGAGCTACCAAGATGACCCTAGATGGTATTCCTAGGCAGGTAAATTCTGTCTTTAAACCTTAGCTACAGTTGGTTCAAACTCCCATACTATGGTGGCATGGATCCCTGTAATCTCAGCATTCTACCCCTGAGATAGAAAACAGGATAATCAGGATTTTAAGGCTCCACTTTGAGACCAGCTTGAGCTTATAAGAGACCTTGCCCCGCTGCAGCCTCCCAAACAAACAAGAACAAAAGCTATACCATTTAATAGAGAAAATTGCATACTCAAGCATAGCTGATATCAGTAGAAATTTGTGAAGCACTTTTTTCCCCCTAAAAATCTGTAGTCCCAACTTGTTTGTTTTGTGTGCATTCCTGTGTGTGAGTAGAAGTTAGACGACAGCTCTGGAGAGCCAGTATCCTGCTTCCAACATTGGAGTGCCAAAGATTGAACTCGAGTCACAAGACTTGGCAGCAAGAATCCTTACCCACTGAGCCATCTTACCAGCCCTATCCGTAAACTTCTTGTTTTGTTTTGTTTTTTAAAAAGCCCTTTTCCTTTCAGAAAATTTGTCTCCATTCCCTGATATCACTCCATTTATCCCTCCTCCACCCCAATAATGCACTGCACCTGTGAACAAAATGCCTCAAATTACAAACTGTTAAATAAATTAGAGTTTATTTATAGCCATTAAACCATGTTGAAGGTTGAGGCTGGAGGGATGGCTCAGTGGTTAAGAGCACCGACTGCTCTTCCAGAGGTCCTCAGTTCAATTCCCAACAACCACATGGTGGCTCACAGCCATCTGTGATGGGATCTGATACCCTCTTCTGGTGTGTCTGAAGACAGCTGCAGTGTACTCATATAATAAAATAAATCTTTAAAAAAAATGTTGAGGGGCTGGAGATGACTCCGCTGCTCTTGCACAAGTCCTGAGTTTGATTCCCAAGATTCAGGTCAAGAAGCTTGCTCCTGGGGTTGGGGATTTAGCTCAGTGGTAGAGCGCTTGCCTCAGGAAGCGCAGGCCCTGGGTTCGGGTCCCCAGCTCAAAAAAAAAAAAAGAACCAAAAAAAAAAAAAAAGAAGCTTGCTCCTGGCCTTTTTGGGCACTGGTGTTTGTGTGCATACATAGATAGATAGATAGATAGATAGATAGATAGATAGATAGATAGATAGATAGAATTAAAAGTAATCTTATCCAAGCAATAGTGGCCCATGCCTTTAATCCCGGCACCCAGGAGGCAGAGGCAGGTGGATCTCTGAGTTGGTCCACAGAGTGAGTTTCAGGAGATTCATGGCTACACAGAGAAACCCTTCTCAAAAAACCACTAAGTCTTTAAAATAACTGAGTAAAGACCATGTCGAGGGGCAATGAGCTGGCTCAGGAGATAAAGGTGAGTACAAGTATGAAGACTTGAGTTTGACTTCCCACAATCCAGGCACACAGGCTGAATATTTGTAATCCTAACCATCCTGTGGGGAGGTGAGAGGCTGAGCAAAGAGAATCCTTGAAAGCTCAGGGGCCAACTACCCTGGTAAACAGGAGGAAACCTACAAGGGATCCCATTTCAAATGAGGAAGGGTGGTGAGGGAACAGTACCTGAGGTTGTCCTCTGACCCCCACATGCATACCATGTTATAAACTTGCCCACATTATCACACACCATACACACGTGAATGTGTCCAGTTATCTACATACAGATATTACACATGCATATAACTGAGTATATGAATTTGTAAGGCTTCAAAGAATTCAGATTTCGAAAAGGGTATTGAAATTAAATCTTTGAAGTGTTTGTAAGTCTTTATCAAAAATGGCCAAGGTTAGGAGACTATCCCAGGTAAAGGGAACATATAGTATAAATACACAGCATACCCAGCAAGAGGGCTGTGTGGCCAGAGCCCAGGACTCTAGAACAGTAGTAGAGCCTGTCTGGAAGGTCAGGGGGCACTGAAGCACAAGTGAATCAGGCTGAACGCTAAACCTCACAGACCTGAATGAACCACTGGAGCTTGAACTGTGCTGGCAATACAGTTTAAAGTGGACTTTCCCATTGTCTCTTACTCAACGATGTTGCAGGTTTTGGCCCATTCTTCCTAATAATTAGATGTTTGGTTGATCCAGAACAATGAGGCAGGGAGAACAGTGTATCCTATTTCTTTATACAATGAAAACTGGGCATTGTTTCTCTGATTATTAACTACAGTTTTTTTCACTATAGAGTTTTGTGTAGAGAGAAAATTACCAAAGAGTTAAAAAAAGAAAGAAGCATACAATTTAAACTAGGGTGCAAAAATGACTTCTTTTTTGGTTAAACTTTAAGATTTTCTTTATGTGTTTGTGTGAGTATATGGCATATTTGCATAGCTGACCTAAGGACTCCAGAAGATAGTATATAGAGACATGGGCTACTAGATAACCCTGAAGCTGAGAGTTGTAAGTGGTTGTGAGCGTCCTGATGTAGATCCTTGAAACCAGTTGGAGAACTGAACTTGGTTCCTCTGAAGGAGCAGCAGGTACTATTAACTGCTGAGTCATCCCTCTACTGAGTGTTCTTTCCACTCACTATTTGATTTCTGTCTTTGCTCAGGCTGTCCTGGAACCTAACTCCATAGCCCAGCCTGGCTTTGAACTCCTGATCATCTTCCCTTTCCCCCCAAAGCTAAGATTACAAGTATGTACCACCACACCCAATTTATGCAGTGTTGGGGACCAAACTCAAGGATTCATAGGTGGTAGGTAAGAGTTGTACTAGCTGAGCTATATTCCCAGCGCCTTGAATTTTGTTTTTGAGGAAGTCTAGGTACAGTTCAAACTGATCTTAAACTTCCACTTTCCTCCTCAGCCTCCTGATCCTTTCTCCCTACCTCCCGTCCTTCTTTCTGTAGTACTGGTGATTGAACCTAGGGTCTCCCAAGGCTTCATGCATACTAGGTATCCCAAGGCTTTAAATACTTTAGGACTGGGGTAACTATCAGAGAAGTCAAATAAGCTGTGCTTGCATAGCCCTGTAACCCTGCTGGCACTTGAAAATTGGAAGCAGGAAAAGCTCCACAAGTTTGAGAAAGTTTCAGACTAGCCAGAACTACATATTGAGATTATGTCACAAAACCAGAAAGTGATACCCACACTCTTCAAATGAGAAGATTACCTAGTACATTAGCAAAATGTAGATGTACTTTTCAGTACTCATCCATGCTGCAATGGCTACATTCAGAAAAAGTGATGGCAAGGTAAATTAGAATAATAATCTTTTAAAAGTAATTCAAAGAGCTTTAGTAAAAATGTAGGTTCCAAGCTAGGCAGTGGTGGTACAGGCCTTTAATCCCAGAATTTGGGAGGCAGAGGCAGGAGATCTTTATGAGTTCCAGGCCAGCCTGATCTACAGAGCAAGTTCCAGGACAGCGGTGGCTACAAAGAAGAACCCATCTCAAAAACCACACAAAAGCCCATATGCACAACAATGTTTACTATAATCTTATTTCTGATAAATTGTAAACATAGTAAATGGTTAAGTAACTGATGTGTGCAACATTGTATAACACAGAGAAGAGGGTGACTTGGAAACATTTGATTACAAAAAGATACACTTCTCTAGTGTTTCTAGAACTATTGAACTACATATTATAAAACTTTTTCTTAACAAAATAAAAATGTATATTTTCTGCTTTTGTATCAGCTAAGAGCAGCAGGAAACAGAAGGACCACTCAAACTGTGTAACTGAAGAGAAACAATGTACAAAGATAGGGAAACTGACAAGGAGTTGTGAACCGCCCTAAGTCTGCGAGGAAGCCACTATCAATCATCAGCCTGAAAGGCCAAAGACATGAGACGGTTACCAATGTGGTGTTAGCTCTAAGGGAGGAAGAACCAACAAGATCTTAGAGGCACACATACTTGCTTTCTTTCAACTCTCCTATAGTACCTCACACTGTTTGAACCCAAAAGGACACCTAAGACCAATAGAGCCCAGGTGAACTGTTTTTCAAGGTCAGCCTCTCTAAAGAGCAGAGTGGAGCAGGGTGAGGAATGGGTCAAGGTGCAAAGGCAAACTGTCTAATCATATGCAAACTGGGATTGCAGATTTAGCTCTGTGTAGACACTTATCTAGCAT
The DNA here is from genome assembly GCF_011064425.1 of Rattus rattus. NCBI lineage: Eukaryota > Metazoa > Chordata > Mammalia > Rodentia > Muridae > Rattus > Rattus rattus. Next base: position 119,256,618 of record NC_046155.1, read on the forward strand.
GTACAAGGTCCTGGGTTCAACTACATAAGAAAAAAGAGAATTAGAAGGAAAAATAAAAAACTATGTAGCCAAGGACCTCAAGGGAACCTGGGAAAGCAAGTTTTCTAGAGCTTGAAAGCACAGGTAGCCAGGAAGCAGATGGGACAGATAAAAGGACAGGAAAGGCAAATTCACACTGAAGCAAGCGTGGTGGCCCTAAGTAAGGCCATCCCATTGTTTGTTATATTACTGTACTGGAGTCTAAGCTGGGGTGGGGGGGAAATCAGAAATATATATATATATATATATATATATATATATATAATATATATATATATATATGAAAATGTTGGGGGTTGGGGATTTAGCTCAGCGGTAGAGCACTTGCCTAGCAAGCGCAAGGCTCTGGGTTTGGTCCCCAGCTCCGAAAAAAAAAAGAAAAAAGAAAATGTTGGAGAGATAACTCACTTGGTGCCAAGTGCTTGCTGCATAAGCATAAGGGCCTGGGTCTGTTCCCCAGCATAGAGGAGGCTGGGTATGAAGCCAGATGTGGCAGTGCACGCCTTTAATCCTAGCATTCAGAAGGCAGAGGCAGGTGGGTCTCATTCAAAACCAGCCTGGTCTACAGAGAGAATTCCAGGACAGCCAGAGCTACACAGAGAAACCATGTCTTGAAAAACAGAGACAAAAAGTCTGGGTGTGGTGCCACACACTTGTAATGAAAGTGTGAAGGCTGAACGGACTGACAGATTCCTGGGGCTCACTGGCTTGCAGCCTAGCCTAATCAGTGAGCCCAGGTCCCAGTGACAAATATCTCCAAAAGCATGGTGGACACACCTGAGGGACCACACTAAAGGTTGAATTCCATCCTCTGTATACACATTCACAGGCATGCAAAGAACCCGCCCACACATACAGGTCTAAAAATTTAAAAACATTTTAAAAGATGTATATAAGTTTAAATGGAGTTAAATAGTCTGTCATCTACTGCTACAGACTAAGGTGTAGATTTCTCTTTCCTAGCAAAACTTCATGCAGTCAACAGATAATTATGTGGTACCTATCCTGTGCCAGGAACTGTGAGGCCCTGGGGATTGAAGCGGAAACAAAATTAACCTCTTTGCTCTGTGGAGTTTCCATCCTGGTGGGGGTGGGCAGACAATGCTTGAGTGGTGATAAGAGGCTAGAGGAAAGCAGGCGAGCATTCTGCCCACTCTCCTACCTATGGTAAACCTCCTCATCTGAACCGCATAGCTCTTTATGTGCCAAACCCTCCAGGCAAACAGCCCTTAGTGTCTCTCAGACTAAGACCATAATGTCCACAATTGACCTTCCTGCCTCCCGCATCCTCCAACTGTGTTGTGGGGCTCACTCTGAAACAAATCATTTCAGCATCCTGATTCAGCTCTTCAGTTCTTCCCCACCTATAACAGTAGCTAACCTGCTTATACCACCCTTTCTTATCTCCTGGCTCCATCCTCTGTTTCTGCCTTCCTCCTTCTCCTTTCCACACGACCATCACCTGCCGTTTATTGAACATGTCATGTTGTCTCTAATTTCCAGCGCATTCCACAGCCTGTGCACTCTTTGGGCTTGAAGCCAGGGCTTGGCACGTGCTAGACAAGGACCTACCACTAGTTCTTTCATTTTTATCTTATTTTATATGTATATGTGTTTTCCATGCATGCATGTGTGAGTGTGTGTGTGTGTCTGTGTCTGTGTGTCTGTGTCTGTGTGTCTGTCTGTGTACATACGGAGGCTAGAGGACAACCTTGGATGTTGTTTCTTACTTTCTGTCCACCTTGTTTTTTGAGATGAGTTCTCTCATTGGCCTGAAGCTCTGCAGCTCACAGGTAAGAGGCTGTCTGGCCGGTTAACCACAAGGATTCTCTTCTCTCTGCTTCCCCAGTGCTAGCGTTTCAAATACAAATGACCACTCCGTACATTTTTACATGGGGATCAAACTGACAGCTACTGCCCTAGATCAATTTTTTACATTTTTATTATTTATTTATTTACTTTTTTGTTTTTTTTTGTTTTTGTTTTTTGTTTTTTTGAGACAGGGTTTTTGTGTGTAGCCTTGACTCACCTGGAACTCGCTTTATAGACCAGGCTGGCCTCAAACTCAGAGGTCTGCCTGCTATTCCTCCCGAGTGCTAGGATTAAAAGCGTGTGCAACTGCAACTATCCCTTGGCTTCAAATTTTATTTTTACTGAAACAGTTTTTAACATTTTGTTTTGTGGGCATACAGGAACTACACCTACATCATAAGTATGTTAGGCCTCTTTCTGTGACCCCAGCAAGCCACCTGCCCCTCCCTAGCAGGTGCAGTTCATTATGGCTTTTCTGCTTGCATTCTAGGGATCTCCTGCTTGGAAGGCAGGCCGAACCATCTTCCCAGACTGCCCTCAAATAAATAAAATCCATATTTTTAAATTAAAACTGGATTATTACAAACAAAGCTGAGTGCAGTGACACTTTTTGTTGCAATATACAGGAGGCAGAGGCAGGAGAATCACTGGAAGTTTGAGACCAGTCTTGGCTACACAGGGAGTTCCAGTCCAGCCTAGGAGGCAGAGCCTGGAAAAAAATAAAGTTAAAAAATTAACCCCAGGTGTGATGGTGTCTGCCTAAATCACACTTGAAAGGTTGGGGCAGAGGAAGTATTAATTTAGTGCTCGCTTGGGCTACATAGTGAGTTCTAGGATTTCCAGGACTACATAACAGTGTAAATGAATTAACGTTAAGTGTTACAGTGAATTAATCCAGCAGCTGTATTTCTTTATGCTAGTCCCCAGTAATTACTCAGAGAAGCAATATTTATTTAAAACTGTACCTCATAGCTGAGCAGTTAAATGATCTTTCCTTTTTATGCTAATCTGGCTTCCTCCCAGCCCCATCCCATGATGTTTGCATATTTTTATTGATCTGACTCTTTGGGCTTCAGGTGTGTTTTCATGATCTCTCTCTGGACCCCTTCCTTTTGGCTCCTAATCCTCCATCCTCCTCCCTGATCTGAAGCTCCCTCCCCCTTCTCTCGTTCCTCTGGTTGGTGGACATCCTGCCTCATTCTCTATTCTGCCCAGCCATTGAGTGATCAGCACTTATTGACAAGGTAGAGAATAAATGGTAAGAATGGTTTATACAAACTTAAGACAGGAGATGCTTGGTATAAGCATTACAGTGCCATGTGTGGATTGAAACAAGATATGAGGGCAGAGAAAGAAGCATGAATAACACAATGGTAAACTTGATACAGTGTACAAAAACATTATGCCTACAAACAAGACCCTATATCAATCAAACAAACATCAGAATTACAAGCTAAGTGTGGTAGTACACTCTATGATAACATTCAGAAGGCAAAGGCAGAAGGATCACTGTAAGTTCAAGGCCAGCCTAGTCCACATAGTGAATTCCATACTAGCTAGGCTTATATAAGGAGATGCCTTAAAAAAAAAGTTAATGCTGAATGTATTTTTGTATACATACTAGTGTTGGTTTACAGACAATTCCACTATCTCCGCCCAACAGCTACCTAGCAACTGTTAAGTAGCTGTCCGCCAGGTGTGAGCCAGGCGCATAAAGAGGGACTGCTTGCTACCCCAGCTCTCCCCTCCCCCCCTCCCCCTCCCTCCCCCTCTCCTCTATGTGTCTCTGTTTCCCTCTGTCTCCCTGTCTTTCTCTCTGTCTTTCTCTGTCTCTGTCTCTGTCTCCCCCCCCCCGCCCCCACCTGTTCTAGTGGGCCTCTCTTCTTCTCTTTCTGTTCCCACACCCTTCTCTGCCTCTAGCCCTCCCAACTTGCTTCTCGGTCATCCTGTTTCATAACAGCAATAGTTACCCTAAGACAGCAAGCTAGCCTCAGATTTCCAATCCAGTTTCCCAAACACAATGATCACAGGCATATATCACCACATGTAGTTCCTTCCACATACTTTAAAACTTGTTTTATTACTTATTCATATTGTATGTGTATTGTGTTCTGCCGGGGAGCGGGGGGTGAGGGGACACACTTAAGTGTATGTGGGTCCGAAGACAACTTTCCAAAGGCAGTTCTTCCTTCTCCCATGTGGGTCACACCTCAGTGACCATGTTCTGATCTCTCTCTCTCTCTCTCTCTCTCTCTCTCTCTCTCTCTCTCTCTCTCTCTCTCATTCTCCCCCCTCATTTTAGAAGATTATCTTTAAGAGTAAGAACTTTAAAATATCATATTTCCTTGTATTTTAGCCTTTTTCAAGGCAGCCGGTGCAGATCATGGTAGGACTGTCACTGTTGACTGATCTGCTGGAGCAGCAGAGCTTTCCGAAAATGGCTGTGTGAACAGAGTAGATTGTCCACGCTGGGAAAGGTGGACCAAAGCCTCTAGCCCTTCCCAACCAAAAGCCCACCAAAGCCTTGGCTGTTGCGCTAAAGGATTTTTGTTTGTGTTTGTCCTGCTGGAGTTCAAGCCCAGTGCTTTTCGAGCTGCGCAGGTGCTCTGCCACTGAGTTAGACCCAGAACCCTAAAGCATTTGATTTATATCGTGGAGGTGGTGGGAGAAGGCATTCAAGACTTTTAGGTGGATAAAATTATTTGCTTTTACATTTTCCCCGCAGAGACGGAGGCATCGACAGCCTGGTCACCTAATGGCTTTGTACAGGATGCTAAGGGAGGGGATGCAGGACAATGAAACTGGAGACTGAATCAATAAGCTCATGTGTTTTCAAGAAGGGCTGGTTAGTGGGCTGCTTAGGAAGTGGTAAGAACGAACTTACCGTCTGTATTCATTCAGAGACACTTAGGGGCCTCCTCACACAAACCCAGGCTGAATGCTGGGAACAGACACCACCCACCATCAGACTAAGGTGCAGAGGGGTACCTTGGTCAAAGGCACATTTAGCCAGCCCTCTGGCTTCCGACTCCTGCCCAGTGACCTTGGCTAACTTACTCAAACCACCATCTGTAGCCCACGGGTGTTCTAAGATCTCCTAGGTTCAACAAATCCTCCACCCCACCCCCCAAAAATCGCTTAAAATTCAGGGCTTGCTAGGGAGCCCTGGCAGTGCCTTGAGGCAAATAAGAAAAAAAGAGAAAAAGAAGGCACCTGGGCTGGAGTTTCACAACAGAGGCTAAAGTGAGAGAAGAGAGGGACCGGAAGGGAAGTGAGTACAAGGAAGGATTCTTTTTTTTTTTTTTTTTTTGGTTTTTGGAAAGTTTTTGATTTGTCTGTCTTTCTTTCTTCCTTTCTTTCTTCCTTCCTTCCTTCCTTCCTTCCTTCCTTCCTTTCTTCTTTCTTTTAACCCTTTGCTGCTTGGTTATTGTGAAGTTCTAAGACATCTCTATTTTTTAAGTGCCTCATGTATTCACACTCTCAACCACAGATTGGGAAAACTGCCATCACCTTCTTACCAAGGTGTCTGCTCATTTGAATTCAGGGCTCTCTGGCTAATATGACAGTTCTGGTGGAGCTGTAAGGACGCAATTTCTTCAATGCCACCAACTCCCTCTACCAGAAGACACAGCCTTTCCTTCTTGTGCAGTGAATCTGCCTCCTAGAGGAAAGAAGAAACAATGTCAAGGATGATGGTGGCCTTCATGTCTGGGGAGTGAGTAGGTGCAGCGGGGGTCCAAGACTCCAGAGTGGGCAAGCACAGTCGCCCAGCCTCAAGAGGCCCCAGTCGCCAAGTTAGCCATGGTCCACACAGCTTCTCCCTGGACTCTGACTTCTCCATTCTTTGGTAGAACTACCAACGGAGGCAGCAAGTTACACACAACCGGCTGCTGGATGTGCTGTCTGGGCCCAGCGGCCACATTGCTCATGGTTCAGGCAGTCTCCTTCTGGATAAAGGACTTTGGGTACTTCCGGAGCTGCACCAATGCCTTCAGCGTGCCAGCATCGGTGGCCATCTGGGTCTGTTGGTCTGTTCCTGAGGCATTGTTGGGCATAGTACAGAGATCTCGAATATGTCAGGCATTGAGATCCCAGTTGGTCATGAACTCTCAGAGCCTGTACAGGACCCCTGTGGTTGTCACGTGATGACTCTGCTATTGCCTCCTTCAGTGAGGTGTCTGAGAGGGATCTCATTATCACAGTGCCACAGGAGCTGAGAGTGTATAAACACCATCTGCCTCACTCCCTCATGTGCGGGGGAGACAGGAGTTCAATCAGGGTCTGGATGGCACCCCCTTTCACAACAGCTCTGGTCTGCTCTGAAAGTCCATGCTACATCAAACTTCAAGTTGGGGAGAAGTACCTCCTTCAGGCACAATACCAAACTGGGAACAAGCCCTGCCTCAACAATCAGTTTTGGTGAGGGGCTCCTTTCCTGAGGTAGCACTTTCTTGGCAGTCTGGGTGGCCACAAGACACAGGATTGGATCTTTTGACTACGTCTTTCAGAGTGAGGTTGGTCACTTTGACACGTTCTTGAGAAACCAGGTCATTGGAGAATTGACTGATATTTCTTTTCTCTAAAGTAAGGCTCATTCATCTTTCCTGGCCTTTTGGGGTTCGAGGCTGGCAGGAATCCTCTGTTGTTATCTCACAGATATATCTTTGCCTCAGTTCTAACTTTTTTCAGCCTCTCTTTGGAAGCTTCTAAGGTACATGTTGATTGGAGGGGAAAAAATACCTCCACAGAGCTGCTCTGGTTTGTCTGTTTTAAAGCAAGGTCTTAAAACACAGGTCATAGGGGTTGGGGATTTAGCTCAGTGGTAGAGCACTTGCCTAGCAAGCGCAAGGCCCTGGGTTCGGTCCCCAGCTCCGAAAAAAAGAAAAAAGAAAAAAAAAAAAAACCACAGGTCATAGACATAGCCTAGGCTGGTTCCTGATTCTCCTGCCTTTACTGTTGTTTTTAGCAAAATCTCAATTATTTGATTTTGCCAATAAATACTAGAGAGCCAGAAGCTGGGGTGAAAATAGGCTAGCATAGAGAGGCAGAGAAAGGACCAAGCTGACCTTCTTCCTCAGACCATATCCCCAAAGGAAAAGTCCAGTTCTCCTTCTCCATGATATCTCAAAAATCTTCAACTCAATGTCCCTCCTTCTACTTCCTGTGTATATCTCTCTATCCAACCATCTGACTTCCTTTTAGTCTCTTTTTTCTTCTTATGTTTTTATAATAATGTCTTGTCTTTTGTTGGGGTTTTATTACTGTAAAGAGACACCATGACCAAGGCAACTTTATGAAGGACAACATTTAACTGGGGCTGACTTACAGTTTCAGAGGTTTAGTCCATTATCATCATGGCAGGAAACATGGCAGCATGCAGGCAGATATGATGCTGAGAGGAGCTAAGAGTTCTACATCTTGATCCAAAGGAAGCCAGGAAGAGACTCTGTCTGTACTGGGTGGAATTTGAGCATGAGACCTCAAAGACAATGCTCACAAGTGATACACTTCCTCCAACAACGTAACACCTACTTCAACAAGGTCATACATCCTAATAGTGCAACTTCCCTTGGGTCAATCATATTCAAACTACCACATCCGTAAATATGGAATGTGATTTCTCTAGTGTGCAAACATACCAATTAGGAACTGTATTTGAGTTTTGTCCCTGGGTGGTGGGATTAAAGGTGTGGACCACCGTCATATTGTTTACTGTGCTAAAAATATCCATTCTAAGAGGTTACCTTTTCTCTCCATAAGAATTTCTGTGAGAGAATGAGTGGAAGGCAAAATAGAATACAGTCAAGCTTTGGATCCAAGAGATCCACATTTGCATCTTGTGATTTCTTTTCTACCAGAGCCAATTCCCTCAGTGTCAGCTGATTTTTTTTTTGACTATTTAAGACCTAATCACCTTGTAATGTTTGAAATAAATTATTAGCACTTGAATAGTTAATCCAATTGTGGGCTGTAGCCAGTTAATATCTCCCAGCAATTTTTTAAAACCATTGAGCATTTGTAATTGATCTCTCCTGACTTATACTTTCTGTGATTGAACTTTCTGGAAACCTATCTTATATCATAAATAATTTGATAGAATCTCCCCTTTGTATTTTTTTCAGGAGCAATTTGTAATCCCCAGGAAGGCAAAATTCTTTTTACTTTATCAAATTTTTTCTAAGATATCTGTGTTTGACTCAGCTAGTAAGATATCATCCATATAATGGTAAATTAGAGATTAAGGAAACTGAATTATTTTTAATGGCTGTGTACAAAATATTTGCACAGGGAAGGACTGTGTAACATTCCTTGTGGTAAGACTTTCCAATGATCTCTCTTTATTGCTATAAGTAGATACTAAAAATGCAAACCTTTCCCTACCATGCTCATGCAAATGGATTGTGGAAAAGCAATCTTTTAAATCAATTACTACCAAAGGCCATGACTTAGGTAACAAAGAAGGCAATGGGATTCCTGGCTGTAAAGAGCCCACTGGCCAAATCATCTTATTTATAGTTCTTTTTTTTTTTTTTTTTTTTTTTTTTTTTTTTTTTCGGAGCTGGGGACCAAACCCAGGGCCTTGCGCTTCCTAGGCAAGCGCCTTACCACTGAGCTAAATCCCCAACCCCTTTATTTATAGTTCTTAAATCTGTTAACATCCTCCATTTTCCTGATTTCATTTTTAAGCAAGCACAGGAGGATTCCAAATGCTGGTAGATTCTTCAGTGTGTTGAGCATTTAGCTGTCCCTGTACCACCTGTCCTAGTACCTGTAATTTTTTTTCTATAATAGGTCATTGTTCCACCATACAGGTTTGTCAGTTAGCTATTTTAAAGGTACGGTGATTGATATCTTCAAAAGACCTGTTGTGTCCTGCTTATGTACACCCTGAACAGTCTGTGACCATTCTTCATAATACCTTTTAATATTTTTCTCATAAGCATTCTTTATTTTATGCTTTATTAATCTGTGTTTTTCATTGCTGCAGCAAATCACCTCTCTATAAATGTATGACTGTATTATTCACATATGACTTTTATGTACCTATATGTCCTTCTGGCCCTATGCACCTGACCCATCTTGCACTTTGTTTTACCTGAGATAAAGTTCCAATCCTTAGAAGCTGAGTATTTACCTCCTGAAGAGTTCGATCTAAATACCAAGATTTTGATGAAATTACTATTGCATCTATGCTCCTATGTCTACTAAACCTTCAGTTTCTATACCATTCAATTGTATTTTTACCTTTGGTCTCTCATCATTTATAGCAATTTGTCAAATTTTTTGTTTTCTTTTCTTTCCTGAATGTTTTCTTTTATCTACTGAAGCTGCTCTGTCCTTGATTATATCCACAGACATGTTGGTTTTTTTAACAGCAGGTATTAATTCCTTTAGTTGCTCTGTAGATGAGTTTCCCATATACTGACAGGGAACAATTAAATCACATTTGAAGTCAGGGATGATGGGAGGACCCTCAGGTGTTTCCCAATGGCAAAGGGTTACATTGCCTATCCCTAGTTGATCTGCAATCATTAAACCAATGGTGGCCTTTGCCTACCTTCTGCATTATTCCAGAAGGCTGGGTCCTTCTTTTTGGATTACCTCTAGGAAAAAAAAAATTATTTCTTCCCTACAATCCCTTTTCAAATGACCTGGTTTACCACAATTAATTGTGACATTTTTATTTTTTCTAAAACTTTAAAAATTACTTCTATCAGAGTAACATTATAAACATGAGCTACAATATCACCCTCATTTCTAATCCATTCCTTTATTGGTGTTAATCTTGCATTTAAAAGCCCAATCACCTATTCTCATTTCAAATTAGCATTTTCAAAAGCAAAAGGTTTCATTCATATTTGTCTGACTTCTGAATCTGAGATTTCTCTATTTACAGATAAAGTCATTCTTTGAGGGGGAAAAAAATCAGTGAAGGCTTCTTTTGGGCCTTGTAAAATTTTAGTAAATGACCCAGACCTGTTTAATGATTCTTTTATCTTTTCCCAAACATTTATAGCTGCTAAACCACATAGCACCAAGGTGTGATCATCAAATTCAAGCTGTTTTGCAACTCAGCATATTTGACCTTCACCTAGCAACTGATCTTGGGAAATATTCATATCTTGACTTTATGTTGTTGTTCTATGACCCCATCTCCCTGTTTCCACTATGTTCACCATTGTAACTGCGGACCAACTTCCAAAATTTCTCACACCTCAGTGAAGTACTAAAGAAGAAAGTATCTCAACTACGGATGGAAGGGATGGTTCTATTTCCTTCATATTTATGCTGCATAAATAAAAGGATAGTTTATTGAGCATTTGCCCCAGGACTGGTCGGCCAGGACCATGGTCTGCTCTTGGGAACAGAACCGTGAACCTGAGTTAAGGTACTACAGGGTTTTTAAGCCCCAAATCCACAAACATCTGTGCCCATGTTATTTCACCAATCAGGATTGAGGGATAGGGGACTTTCTTAGGAGTATGCCTTTGTTGTACATTTATCCTGCCCTCATTGGTTAGGATATTCATCTGTGACAGGGGACTTGCCTTGTCTAATAATCATGTTCTAACCCGGATGGGACTTGTGTAACATTCATGTCTTAACTTGCCAACCTGGAGGTCAGTTACCTACTACATGGCTCTCTCTGCCAAGTACAATGTCAGTTTCCAGGAAGGTCTTGGGAAGTTAAACTTTACTAGATCCCTACTCAAAATGGAAGTCTCATTCCAAATACTTTCTTATATTGGTGCAGATATCTCTCTTATATTAGGGTCAATCCCACGAGTAGCTGATACCATAAAAATTTATATACAGGCGCAGGGTGTGCTGTTGGGCAGGTGGATCAGGTCCAAGCTTATTGTGACTAACTATACAAAACAGATCTGTTGGCTTTTATCATGATTGCTTTCCAAGGACACAGAACAAGAACAGAATATGTAATCAATCTTGGTATTAGAAAGTTTCCTAATAACAGCAGAAATGTATGGGGAAATTTCCATATAATAGCAGGCTAGCATGATGAGATCCAGGCCCACCTCAGCCAGAGATCTGTCATTGCCACCGCCGCCATCGTTGTCGTCATCATCATCATCATCATCATCATCATCATCATCATCATAATTAAAGCTAAGGAAGAAAATAAAAACAAAGTGCCATACCATCAAACTAAGACAATAAATAAATGTGAAGAAAAAAAGATTTAATTTTCAAATAATTAGCATGGCATCTCAGGCTATGATTCCAATCTACAATTCCAGCCAGCACTATGTGAATTTGAGGCCAAATTAGCCTACATGGTGGATTCTAAGAGCACCTGATTAAAGTGTGAGCCCTGGTCTCAAAACAAACAACCTGGGGTTGGGGATTTAGCTCAGTGGTAGAGCGCTTGCCTAGCAAGCCCAAGGCCCTGGGTTCAGTCCCCAGCTCCGAAAAAAAGAAAAAAGAAAAAAAAAAAAAACCAAACAACCCAAAAGTCTCAGGTAGCACCACTCTGACTGCTGAAGCCCTGAGACGTTTTCCTTGAAGTAGTAACTAATGTAGCTCACTAAGTAACGGAAGCTACCCTTGAACTCCAGACCCTCTGCCTCCATCTCCCAAGGGCTGCCACTGTAGGCATCTGATACCAGAACATGGCCACCATTTTGTTGAGACATTCTTTAAAGTAAAACTTAAAACTAACATCCCAAAAGGGGTCTCCTCTCAAAGCATCGTTCTGAATTCTGTTTGCTAAAACAATCTGCTTCTCAACCTCTCTTGTCTACTGTCTGTCTTTCTTAATTACTATGGAATATTTAACATTTATCACCACCATATACCTGTTTCTCCTCCTCCTCTTCCTTTCCTCCTTCTCCCCTTCCCTCCTCCTCCCCCTCTTCATCCTTTTCTTCTTTGTTTGGATGATTGGTTGATTGTGTATACTCCTGCCTGTCCTGGAACTCACTCTATAGACCAGGCTGGCCTAGAACTCATTCATTTTAGAGTTGTAAAATCTTCATCTCACCATGAGACATTATCAGAGTCCTGCTTGTCATTCAGAGTCAAGAACTGATCTGGTCTCGTGGTGCACACCTTTAATCCTAGCATTTGGGAGACAGAGCAGGTGGATCTCTGGGTTTGAGCCCAGCTTAATGTACAGAGTTCCAGGACAGCCAGTGTGACACAGAGAAACACTGTCTCAAAAACACAAAAGAAAAAAATAATTTGTAACAACCAAGACTGAAGATTTGAAGCTAGAGAAATAATTCAGCAGTTAAGAGCACTTGCTATTCCAGAGGACCAGAATTCACTTCCTAGCACCACATGGTGGCTCACAACCATCTGTAACTCCAGGTTCTGGATATCAGATGCCCTCTTCTGGCCTCCGTAGGCACCAGACACATTTACATGCACACACATACACACATGCAGGCAAAAACACTCACACATAAAATAAAGTTTTAAAAAAGAAAAACTTGTTTAAAAGAATGGAGATTTATGTTTCTGTAAGAAGTTACTCTGTTTGCATGGGTCTACCCCTTCCGTTAGACACACAACACCACACTGACTACAGCAGCTCACTCTGAGATTGATTCAGCTAGTCAACATCACCTTCACTTTGAGCAGAGTGTGTCAGTTTCTTTTCCCGATTATGATGAAATGAAAAAAAAAACAACTTAGAGTCTAAAAGGAAAGGTTTATTAGCGCTCACAGTTCAAATGAACAGTCCTTCATGGTGGGGAACTCAAAAGAGCAGGAGCCTGAAGGAGCTGGTTATATTTCATCCACAGCCAGGAAACAGACAGACAAACAACACATGCTCTCTCCATTTTGTGTAGTGTATGATTCTCTGGCTGGGGAACGGTCCCACCATAATTAAAAAGGCGTTTTCCACATGAACTAACTCAGTGAAGACAATCTCCAACAGGCACATCCTCAGGTAAGTCTAGGTTCAGTCAAGCTGACAAGCAGCACCAAGCAGCCCACACAGAGAGGTTAAAGTCCCTTGAAGTGTGTTTGTGTAGCTGCTAGTTCCTTGAAAAGGACTAGTAAGCTGGTCTTGGGGCACAATGTAGACAAGAGCACACCATGCTAAGCAAACATCTTGTCTGATGGTCTTACTCTTTCACTCCTTGTCTTCTTTTCCTGCCAAGAGATTTTACTCAGAAGTCAAATAGACAGCTTCTACTTCCTGCCGCTTTTCCCTGCACGCGAATGCTTACGAATATAAATCACCACCACCAACAAAGCCATTTTTATCTGTTTAGTATTGGCAGAAATGAGTAACCCAACCTCATTCCATTTGACCACATCAAGCTATTAGGAAGAAACGGTGACATGGGTACAAGAACAGCCACACACTTGAATTGCCCTTTCTAAGAAGTGACCAGACAGTAAGTTCCTAGTCTTTCAAGGTCAAACTCTAAAAGAATATCATTAAGCCCAACGAAGCCCTGACCATTCCACACACCTGCCATTCCTGCACTGGGAAGCTGAAGGGAGAGAGGATCACCAATGGAAGGGTTACTCTGGGCCTCACAAGACTCTCTGAGAGAGAGAGAGAGAGAGAGAGAGAGAGAGAGAGAGAGAGAGAGAGAGAGAGAGAGAGAGAGAGAGAGACAGAAGTAGAGTCAACTTGTGAGCTCCTTTCAGACAGGCAAGGCAGAGCACGTCTGTAACCTTAGCATTTGGGAGGCTAAAGCAGGGAGAACGCCAACTCCAGGTCACTCTGGACTGTACAGTGAGACTCTGTCTCAAAAACTACTTAGGGCTGGGCTCCCTTGGTAAAGCACTTGCCTAGCAAGCACAAAGCCCTGGGTTAGATGACAGCTATGCATAAATTGGGTGTAATAACACATCCAGCACTGGGGAGATGACGGCAGGAGGATCAGAAGTTCAAATCCATCCCCACCTCAGACTGTTCCTCAGTGACTCTTGCACCTTATTCTTTGAGGCAATGTCTCCCAGTCAAACCACAGCTCACTGACATGGCTACTCATACTCACAAGCTGTCCAGGGGATATCCTCAGCTCTCCACCTCCAACACTGGGATCACAAGCCCATGGCTACATTTACCCAGCATCCAGCATTTTGTGAGTACTGGGAATCCTGGATCCGGCCCTGTTGTTTGCCTCACATGCACTTTAACCATCCAGCCATTTCACCAGAAAGTACTTAACCCTGAATGAGAATAAAACTACAACACAAAAATGTGTAGGCTCCACCTACAAAAGTAATCCATACAATGGGTCTTGTAACTGCCATGGCTGACGTTGTTAAGAAGTCGTCATGGTCTCTGCACTTGGGAGGTAGGGCACCAGCTCTATGGCACGTAGTTCTATGCAGCTGGAGTAATGTTTAATAACCTCCAGAGAGTCACATGTACTGACTCAGTGACCAGCACATTCTGGGGCTAGAATTCAGTAGATCAGTGCCCAGTGAGACGTCTCAACTCACTGCTGTGCTGCTAACACGAGGACCAGAGTTCAATCCTGGGGACTCACAGTGTAAAGAGGAATGACCTCCATATGTGCACCCTGATGCACACACACACACACACACACACACACACACACACACACGCACACACGCACGCACGCACGCACGCACGCACACACACACACAGAGAGAGAGAGAGAGAGAGGCATAAATAAATGTAATTAAAATTTTTAATGAAATACTTATAATATGGCATGACAATGCTTTCCATCCTCGAAATTTTGAACACACCGTGCCAGCTAACCCTTCTACTGATTTAAATGCTTTAATTCCCAAAAAAGGAACGGGCAGAATCCTCTTAAACAACTCACCAGTTCTACTCAACTAGCAGCTGAGAAATCTGTGTACTGTGGAATCCTCATGGCACTGACTCAATGTGCAAGGAGCTGGTTTTGGTCATCAGGGAGAAATTAAAAGTATTCCACAGTGAAGGAGAGAAGTTTAACAAGAAAAAGCAGATCCCACGAATTCTTAGGTTCCCACACAAGTGAAATTAATCCAATTCAAGAACCTATGACACTAATCTAACCCTTCAGTAGCAAAGGTCTGAGTCACCCTATGTGGTGGTTTGAACGTGCTTGGCCCAGGGAGTGTTGTGGCCTTGGAGGAACTGTGTCACTTTGGGCATGGGCTTTAAGTCCCTCATCCCACCTGCCTAGAATCTAGTCTTCCCCCAGCTGCCTTCGGAACAAGATTTGGAACTCTCAGCTCCTCCTGCACCACGCCTGTCTGGATGCTGCCTTGCTCCCATGTTGATGATAACGGACTGAACCTCTGAACCTGTAAACCAGCCCCAATTAAACGATGGCCTTTAAAAGATTTGTCTTGGTCATGGTGTTTGTTCACAGCAGTGACACCCTAACTAAGATACCCTATCAGGAAGAAACTATGGCAAATTTACATTCTTGCCCAGAACAGCAGAAAAAAAACAGCTATGACCATATAATCAATTGCAGAAACAAAGGTTACATTCTATTAGAAATGTTAACTGCTTTCATTTTCCTGTGAGAGTGGAACAGGTGTGGCTAGCTCCCAAGGTGACAAAGGTCAGGGTACAACAGCTTTGTACTCTGGTAATTTGGGTAAATCAACACAGTTTCCCAAGTCCCCTTTGCTGTATGACTCTGAGTTAAATCTGCCCCAAAAGGGCAGTCTGCCAATCCCTGGGAGGTGGAAGGGAAACTGTGATCTTGTCTGAAGGTCATAGTGGTTACCGGAGTGAGGTCCTTGTAGAATCCAGGTTGTCCTTGCTTTCTGCAGCTCTGTCTGCCTCTTCTGACCTAACACAGACTAGAAAAACTTCCTCTGCTCTCCTCTCAAGCGCACACATACTCAGATTTCCTGGAGGTGTGGACTTTCCCACCTGTACACAGTTCAGAGAGCTAGTTGGTGACAATTTTCTCCTAAGACAGGGTCTCATGATGGTAACCCCCCGGCTGCAGAGTGATGAAATTACAGGTATGGCCACTGAGCCCAGTAATGACAATTCTGATTCTCTAACTTCTTTTAGACTCCCATGGGTGCAGCTTCTCTCACAATATTCCATGTTGGTTATTAATGACCTTTTCACCAACCACACTGTGCCAGCTAACCCATGTGTGATGGTTAGCTGTAACTGTCAATTTGCTACCACCAAGAATCACCTGAAAAGGGAGTCCCAACTGAGGGAATTACCTAGTTCAAATAGGTGTGTGGGAGAGTCTGTGGAAGATGGTCTTGATGACTAATTGACCCGAACCACTGTGGGCGGCACCATTCCCTGAGCAGTGGATCCTGCCCTGTAGAAGAGATTAGCGGCTGACTGAGAGTGAGCAAGCAGATAACATGGGTACATTTAATTCTCTCTGTTCTTGACTCTTGCCTTGCCTTCTAATTTATTTATTTGTTTATTTATTTATTATTTACTTAATGTATGTGAGTACACTGTCGCAGTCTTCAGACACACCAGGAGAAGGCATTGGATCCCATTACAGATGGTTGTGAGCCACCATGTGGTTGCCAGGAATTGAACTCAGGGCCTCTGGAAGAGCAGCCAGTGCTCTTAACCATCTGAGCCATCTCTCCAGCTCCCTCCTTGCCTTGTCTTTTTTTTTTTTTTTTTTTTTGTTTTTTTTTTTCGGAGCTGGGGACCCAACCAGGGCCTTATGCCCTAGGCAAGCGCCTACCACTGAGCTAAATCCCCAACCCCGCCTTGTCTTCTTAATGATGAGCAGTAACATGGAACTGTAAGACAAATGAAGTCTTTCCTCTCCTACATTGCTTTCCCGTCAGGGTACTTTATTACAGCAACAAAAAGAAACCAGAGCCCTGTGGATGTAGTGTTATTAGCTACGTTACTCACACACATTTAAATAAATAATAAATTAGATAGATAGATAGATAGATAGATAGATAGATAGATAGATAGATAGATAGATAGGCAAGAACTTGAGCAGCTAATCACATTACATCTACTGTGTTTTCCAGGCAGTTTTTGTCCCTGTGTTTAGACTCTCTTCTTCTGAAGACAACCCACTGAGGAAGAGCTACTTCTCTTCTTCCATAGTCACATCTGCTTATGAGAATGAATAATGGTTTTAGGTCCACGGAGAGAATGGTATCAATATACAAACTATTAAGGATGAATAGCAAAGAGACACCTTTAAGCTTTAGAAAACACTGTATTCTGGATTTCCCAATTTCAATGGACAGAGAGTGATTTCTGGATGTTCAAGACTGCAACTGTGGGTGAATAGTGTAGCTCAAAACAAAATTTCATATGTGATTTCCTTGTGATGTACCAGGAACTGCTACTAAGGCCTGCACTCTGACATTGACACCACCCTCTAATAAAGATTTTCCTAATCCTATGTAAATATCAAATTAATTTTCAATTAAACAAAAAAGAAGTAACAAGTAGCCGGGTGGTGGAGGTGAATGCCTTTAATCTCAGCACTCGGGAGGCAGAACCAGGGGCATCTCTGTGAGTCTGAGGCTAGCCTGGCCTACAAAGGGAGTTCCAGGACAGCCAGAAGTATAGAATGAGACCCTGTTTCAAAAATCACCGAAGAAGAAGAAAAGGAAGAAGAGGAGGAGGAGGAGGAGGAAGAAGAAGAAGAGGAGGAGGAGGAAGAGGAAGAAGAGGAGGAAAAGGAGGAGGAGGAGAACAACAACAATGAAAGAAAGAGAAAGAAAGAGGAGTAAGGAGCAAGCATGGCAGCAGACCCCTTTGATCTCAGCTGCTCAGGAAGCTGAAAAGAAAGATCTGAAGTTTGAGATAGCCTAGGCAATTTAGGGAGACCCCACCCCCATCTTAAAATAATAGAAAAATAGAAAAGTGTAGCTCAGGGGAAGAGGATTTGCCTGCCAAGCCCACAGCCCTAAAGTGAATCTTCAGTGCTGGGGCAGGGAAGGCAGGGGAAGTAGGGTGTGTTCTGTGATACGCCCACCTGCCATCCACTGCAGTTAGACTAGGCCAATGTCTAAGAAATCACCAAGTTTCAAGGCTCTTCTCTAAGGGTCAATTCATTAACAACTGAAACTGAAAGCTGTTATTCTGAGTTCAAGTATCTATTTTGGTAGCCATTAAGAGTTTGGCAATTCTGCCAGATGGCAGTGATGCAGGCCTTCTATCCCAGCACTCTGGAGGCAAAGGCAAGCGTTTCTCTGTGAGTTCTGGGCAAGCATGACTCACAGGGTGAGTTCCAGGACAGTCAGAGCTACATGGAGAAACTTTGTCTGGGGCGTTAATCGGGGAGGGGGGCATCTGTGAGGAGTTGGGTAATCCTAAGAAACAAACAATAAAATATTTGATTAAGTCTTTTTTTTTTTTTTTTTGGTTCTTTTTTTCGAGCTGGGGACCGAACCCAGGGCCTTGCTTCCCTAGGCAAGCGCCTACCACTGAGCTAAATCCCCAACCCCTGATTAAGTCTTAAGAATCTTACACTGGTTAGACTTGGTGGGGCGCACCTTTAATAACACTATTCAGGAGGCAGATCTTTGTGAGTTCAAGGCCAGCCAAGGCCAAAGAGTGACACCCTGTCTTAGGTAGAAAGACAGGATAGATAATTAAAACCCAAAAGAACATCAAACACAGTGGCCAATGGCAGTGATCCAGCACTTAGGAGTCAGGAGGAATAGGAGATTATGACCAGCCTCATCTGTATGGAGAATTTGTAACCAGCCTAGGCCACATGAAAATCTATTTTTTAAACAAAACAAAACAAACATACAAAAAAAAAAAAACGATTTTAAGGGATCCCACAGACACTCACGTAGTCGCATATATTCTTCAGGCAAAACATTCATACACACAAAACAAAATAAAAATTTGAAAGTTCAAAGAGAAGAAAGGATGGCCTAGTGGGAAGTTAAGCAATCTCAAACAAGACCAAGCACATGGGCTCATGTCTATAATCCTAGCACTTGGCTAGAGAGATGGCTCAATGGTTAAGAGTACTGGCTGCTCTTCCAGAGGTCCTGAGTTCAAATCCCAGCAACCACATGGTGGCTCACAACCATCTGCAATGAGATCTGATGCCCTCTTCTGTGTGTCTGAAGACAGCTATAGTGTATTTATATATAATAAGTAAACAAACAAACCTTTAAAAGAGAGAGAATTCCAAGCCAGCCTGGTATACAGAGTTAAGATCCTGTCTCAGAGAGGCATGTAGAGAATTCTCACATTTATAATCATTCTATAAAAGTCTCACAAAATTTGTTGAATAATAAACTCAGATGGTATTTTTTAAAATAAGATTTTGGCGTGTGTTGGTGAGTGGAGAGGGAAGGTAAAGCCCAGAGGTAGAAAGTTAAGTCCCTATTTCTGAAGACACCACGCACTTTTTAAAACCTATTTTTTTTTTTTTTGGTTCTTTTTTTCAGAGCTGGGGACCGAACCCAGGGCCTTGCGCTTCCTAGGCAAGTGCTCTACCACTGAGCTAAATCCTCAACCCCTAAAACCTATTTTTAATAAGGGTCTTTAAAAGTTTTAACCTCCCTTCTAGCCCATCACCCACCAGAGGTGGTGGAAAGGAAAGGTTAATAGAGCAAAGGAGGATGTGGACCTGCTTAGAAATAGTTCTTTGGAGCAAATCTAAAGGATATCAGCAGTTGTCGGGATATCAGCGGTTAGGTTTACACGCATCAACAGCAGCAGCTCGCTCCACTTGCAAACACCATTCATGACTCATCCACCGCAGGCTGATCCGGAGGAAGCTGATCGGCTCTTCTGTATACTGTTTAGAAGGAGTTCCTTGGGGTGATTCCAATCCATCTGTCAGCACACCAGCAGTCCAGTTCAGTAGTGTCAGGATAGCAAACAGGAATCAGCAGTGGGGGCACAATGCAGCAGAAACAGCCAGGCCTCTGTCAAATCTGCATGAGTTAGCAGGAGTGACGAAGACTAGTAGGGACACCCGGAGAAGTTCTCTGCCATGTCTCTCTCAATGGAGTGAAGATGAAGGTAGACTAAGATGAGCATTGTAAATCTCCTTGTCACTTTCCGTTGTCATATTTATATTCCCTCTAAGCATCACGTGTCCTCCCATGGGTCTTGCCTTAGCAAAACACTACATGAGTGTCTTAGTAAATCACCATGTGAGTCTGTATCAGCTCACATATCCAGAAACTTCCACTTAACTTGTCAATTGACCCGAGTCTGAGGAAGCAGCAAGAAGCCACCAGAACACAACCAGAAGTTTTTTGGTGCATTTCTCTCTGTGAAGTCATGACAAATGATGACCAGTAAAGAATGGTAAGGTGTACCAATACCATCCAGCATGGCCACCGTCTGTTGGGTTATATTTATATTCCTTCTAAATATCATGTATCCTTTCACGTGTTTGCTTTAGCAAAACATCCTCCCACTTATATCTCCTTCAGGAAACATTCTTTCATGTGTCTGCTTTACCAAAACATCCTTTTACCTGTGTGCCCCAACAAAACATTTTTTGACATGACCGACTTTCCAAAGAAACCAGAAGTTTCCACTTCAGGACAGAGCCCAGAGGCCCTGTCTTAGTCAGGGTTTATATTCCTGTACAAAACACCATGACCAAGAAGCAAGATGGAGGGTGTCGGGGGGCAGGGTTTATTCAGCACACATGTCCACGTTGCCGTTCATCACCAAAGGAAGTCAGGACAGGAACTCAAGCAGGTCAGAAACTTGGAGGCTGGAGCTGGTGCAGAGGCCATGGAGGGGTGTTGCTTACTGGATTGCTTCACCTGGCTTGCTCAGCTTGCTTTCTTATAGAAGCCAGGACTACCAGTTCAAGGATGGCATCACCCACAAAGGGTTGGGCCCTCCCTCCTTGATCACTAATTGAGAAAATGCCTTACAACTGAATCTCATGGAGGCATTTCCTCAAGGGAGGCTCCTTTCTCTGTTATAACTCCAATTTGTGTCAAGTTGACACACAAAATTAACCCATATAGGCCCCAAGCACGATTTGACCTGAAAGCCCCCTCCCTTACAACTAACTTCCATGATACCAGAATGTACCATAAAAGCTTCCAAAGGAGGGAAGCAACCAACAGTCCTATCCAGTCACAATACCCATGAACCACAGCAGTGACCACCATGGGACAGCAACAGTCACAATACCCATGAACCACAGCAGTGGCCACCATGGGACAGCAACAGTCACAATACCCATGAACCACAGCAGTGGCCACCATGGGACAGCAACAGTCACAATACCCATGAACCACAGCAGTGACCACCATGGGACAGCAAAGTCACAATACCCATGAACCACAGCAGTGACCACCATGCGACAGTCACAGCGAGAATGAAGCAGTGGCACACATACCTTCCTGGTGACCAACAGCTCTCTAACTGGACTCAGGACTCACTCAACAAAGAGGGAACTCACAACTGGTACTGGAAACCTAGCCGACTACCCAGGCTACTGAAGTCATGTGTCTTAGAGAACCTACGACCACCACTTTACTAACAGCCTAATCTCTAGCTATTCTAAGCACTTGTCCTTACACCCACAGCTAAGTGTGGTCTCCCCCTCACTTCTCTTTGCAAAGGACAGGACCATTACAGGAAACTATAACCAATCAAAATGCAGAGCAGTGGAGCCCGGTCCCAACAGATGCATCTACATCCCAACCTCTGCACCAGGGATTGGGGTCACCGTGAAAGAGAGGGAAAGAGTGTGAGGGCCCAGGCGGGAAGTTTGCTGGAGATTGTGCACCAGGGATTGGGGTCACTGTGAAAGAGAGGGAAAGAGCGTGAGGGCCCAGGCTTGGGAAGTTTGCTGTGAGATGTGCCAGAAGCTACACCTATGAGGTCTCATAGCTTGACTGCCTGAGCATGACATCAACAGTACACATGCTGGTGAGAAAGGGGTAAAGCTCACCCGGCCCCATGATTGCTAATGATCATACCCTGGAATGTGGTTGCATTAAGAAGTTCATAACTGGGGTTGGGGATTTAGCTCAGTGGTAGAGCGTTGCCTGGGAAGTGCAAGGCCCTGGGTTCGGGTCCCCAGCTCCCAAAAAAAAAAAGAAAAAAAAAAAAAAAAAAAAGAAGAAGTTCATAACTAGGGCTGGAAAGATGGCTCAGCAGCTAAGAGCACTGACCGCTCTTCCAGAGGTCCTGAGTTCAAATCCCAGCAACCACATGGTGGCTCACAACCATCTGTAATGGGATCTGGTTCCCTTTTATAGTGTGTCTGAAGACAGCTACGGTGAACTCACATCATAAAATAAATAAATTAATCAAAAAAAAAAAAGAAAGAAAGAAGAGAGAGAGAGAGAGAGAGAGAATGAATCATAATTAGGGTAGCTCCTACCCTTAATCCCAGCCCTTAGGAATCAGAGGCAGGTGGATCTCTGAGTTCAAAGCCAGCCTGGTCTACACAGTGAGTTCCAGGATAGCCAGGTTTCCACAGAGAAACTCTTGTCTCAAAAAAACCAAAACCAAAACAGAAATAAAAACAAAGAATGTGTCTAAATAAAACATTTAAGCAAATTCATAATCAGGCTTCCTAGTCACATATCCAGTGGTGACTCAAAAAAGCAATCAATTCCTATAAGATGCCTAAGCTAACTACTGGGGCATCAGGAGCCAGCCCTCTGCAACTAGATCCAAGGCCTTGAAAGGAGGATTGGGGTTATAGAAAAGGGGAGGAAGGGGAGCTCATCAGAAAAGGAGGTCCAGGCCCCAGTTAAACGGAGCGGAGAGGGTGGAGTGTTCTGTATCCTTGGCCTCTATTCTACCTATAGGAATTCCTCATTCACACCGAGGCTCTCTGGAAGAACTCTGGTGACTCTTTTTTTTTCTTTTTTTTTTTTTTTTTTTTTTTTTGGTTCTTTTTTTCAGAGCTGGGGACCGAACCCAGGGCCTTGCGCTTCCTAGGTAAGCGCTCTACCACTGAGCTAAATCCCCAGCCCCTCTGGTGACTCTTTCTTCAACAAGCAGTATGGCCCAGCAGGAGACTAGTGTGACCCTGACCCTTCCATTACCATCTACATACACATGCCAATCCCAGAAGCCAGTTGCTTCCTTCCCAGCTGCCTTTGCAGCTGTCTGGGACTTTATAAAGAAAGCTCTTCAACGATCTACCAGGAAGGTCTGAGTGACTCCAGTAATCCCTCTGCATAGAAAAATGGCTTTGATTTGAGGGACTGAGCTGTCTTGCTGACACCATATGCTATGCAAAGCTGCTTTTATAGCATCTCTGTTTTCATAGTCCCCCAAGTGGGTTCTGTCTCCGGAGACCTCTGGCTTGACCTCAAAGAGGTCGCCTCTCCCCAGAAAATCCAGGGGATCCTTTTAGGAGACATTCCTGGGGCAGTCATTTTCAGTCTGGTCTGGTCTATGTATCGGAGTGCTATAAAATGCCATGACTGCTTCTTTCTCCAAACTGTAAAGGAACTTAGTCCTACTTCCTTCATTGGGAAGGCTCAGGAGATACTGGCAAGATTACAGTTGTGTGAATAGATGTATGTTGGTATTTTTCAAAACTGTATTTTGTTTTTACGTATGTGCATGCACACTCTCATGCACACATAAACCAGAAGAGAGGGCTGGGTCTTTGGAGCTTCGTAAGTTGTCTCATGTGGGAGCTGGGATCTGAGCTCCAGCTCTCATGATGGAGCAGCCTTCTTTCCAGCCCCACATTTATTTATTATTTACTCATTCATTATGTGTTTATTCTAGGATGGAATCTGGGGTTTCAAGCATTGCCACGCAAATACACTCTATCGTTGAACTGCTCACACAAGCCAAGCTCACACAAGCCAAGCTCACACAAGCCAAGCTCACACAAGCCAAGCTCACACAAGTCAAGCAATAGTTATTTTAATAGAGGCCAGGGCTTTGCATTGTTTTGTTTTCTCAGAGACCAGGTCTCTATTTATAATCTTCCCTGGGCTGAAACTTGCTGTATGCTGACCCTGAGATTAGATCTTCCAAGTGTTGGAATAATGGAGCTGAGTCACCAAGCCCTACCAATGGTTCTTTAGTTGTTTTGTTTGTTTGTCTAGGCAGGGTTTCTCTGTATAGCCCTGGCTATCCTGGAACTCACTCTGTAGACCAGGCTGGTCTTGAACTCAGAGATCTGCCTGCCTCTGCCTCCCAAGTGCTAGGGCTAAAGGCCTGTGCCACCACCTTCCTGCTCAGTGAGTTCGTTCTTGTCCCCACTTTACACACTAGAAAATGGGGATAGAAAAGAGATAAGTGGCCTGGTGTTGGTGTTGATCTCAGTAGGAGTTGGATGGAGGTACTGGGGGTGGATAGGATCAAAATATACGTAAACATGTACAAAACATTTCAAAAAGCAAATAGAAATATGCTTTTTTAAAAAAAGCAAAATAACTGATTGCCTCAAGGTAATCTGTGGTTCAAAGCCAAGTGAGAGTTAGACTTAACCTTTAGGCAAACAGTAGGCTACCTACAAAAGAAAATGCCATTATGACCCCCTAGAGGGTTCAAAAGCATCATTCGCTGTGAAGATTGGCATCTCAGTCAGTGAGGAGAAGAGCATGTCAGAAACCTACACTTGAAAAATGTAATTTTTTGGACTTTGTACTTCGTTTTGTTTTCAAGTCACCCAACCATCTAAAATAAATAAACAAACAAACAAACAAATAAATAGTTAATTATGTTTTTCTTTTATTAAGTCTTTTTTATTTATTCATTTTACATCCCAATATCAGCCCCTTCCCTCCCAGTACACCCTCACGGTAGTCCTCCTTGCATTCTACCTTCCCCTTCTCTTTAGGGGAATGCCCCCCCTCTGGGTTTTACCCCACACACACACTAACACCCTCTCACCCTGCACATCAAGTCCCTGAGGGACTAGACACATCCTCTCCCACTGAGACCAGACAAGACTGTCTTTTTAGGGGTGCAGGATCCACAGGCAGGCAGGCAGCAGGCTCAGGGACAGCCACGGCTCCAGCTGTTGGGGACTCACATGAAGACCAAGCTGCTCCTCTGCTACACGTGTGTAGGGGTCCTCCGTCCAGCCTGTGCTCACTCTTTGGTTGATGATTCAGTCTCTGGGAGCCCCAAGTGTTCGAGTTAGTTGACTCTGTTGGTCTTCCTGTGGAGCCCTGTCTTCCTAAGGTCCCCCAATCCTTCTAACTCCCTGAGTTCCATCGACTGTTTGGCTCTGAGACTCTGCATCTCTTTCCATTGACTGCTGGATGGAGCCTCCCAGAGGACAGTTATGCTAGGCTCTGTCGGCAAGCATAACAGAGCATCATTAATGGCGCCAAGGACTGGTTCTTGCCCATGGGATAGGTGTCAGTTTGACGCGCTCATTGATTGGCCATTCCCTCAGTATCTACTCTATCTTTGTCCTTGCACATCTTGTAGGCAGGACACATTTTGAATCAAAGGTCAGTGGGTTGCTGTTCTTATTCCTCCACTGGAGTCCTGCCTGACTATCTAGAGTGGCCACTTCAGATCCATATCCCCCACAGCTAGCAGTCTCAGCTAGCTAGAGTTGCCCCTATAGACCTCTGAGCCTCCCCTCAGCCCAGGTCTCTGGCACGTCCTAGAGATTGCTCCATCTATGGCCAATTTCTCTTCTCTTCTACCGCCTACCCCCTCCGTTCATATAATCCACTCCCACCCTTTCCCTCCTCATCCCCTCTCCCACCCAGTTCCCTCCATCCATCTACCTCCAATATCTATTTTGTTTCCGTTCTGAGAAAGATTCAACATCCTCCCTTGGGCCCTCCTTGTTGTTTGGCTTCTTTAGGTCTGTTGATTATAGTGTGGCTATCTTGTACTTTATGGCTGTGATGATTTGAATATGCTTGACTCAGGGAGCGGCACTCTTAGGAGGTGTGGCCTAGTTAGGTCTGGCCTTGTTGGAAGAAGTGTGTCATTGTGGGCATGGGCTTTATGACCCTCATCCTAGCTCCCTGGAAGCCAGTCTTCTGTCTGCCTTTGGATAAAGAACTCAGCAAGTCCAGTCCCACATCTGCCTGGATGCTACCATGCTTCTGCCTTGATGATAATGGACTGATCCTCTGAACCTGTAAGTCAGCCCCAGTTAAATGTTATCCTTATAAGAGTTGCCTTGGTCATGGTATCTGTGCACAGCAGTAAAACCCAAACTAAGACAATGGCTAATATCCACTTATGAGTACAGACCATGCATATCCTACTGGGTCTGAGTTACCTCACTCAGGATATTTTCTAGTTCCAACCATTTGCCTTGATGTCCTTGTTTATAATGGCTGAGTAGTATTCCGTTGTATAAATGAACCACATTTTCTTTATCCATTCTTCAGTAGAGTGACATCTAGATCATTTGTAGTTTCTGGCTATTACAAATAAAGCTGCTATAAGCATAACTGAGCAAGTGTCCCTGTGGGATGGTAGAGCATTAGGTATGCCCAGGAGTGGTATAGCTGAGTCTTGAGGTAGAACTATTCCCAATTTTCTGAGAAATCACCAAACTGGTTTCCAGAGTAGTTGTATAAGTTTGCACTCCCACCAGCAGTGGTAGGACAAGGTTTCTCTGTGTAGCAATGGATGTGTGTAGACCAGGCTGGCCTTGAACTCACAGAGATACACCTTCCTCTGCCTCCCAAGTGCTGGTATTAAAGGTGTGCTCCACCACCACCTGGCCATCTAAATTGTCTTTATAGGAGAACACTGCATCTACCACAGCACTGTAAGAGTTCTTAGTCAGAGGGGTTGGGGATTTAGCTCAGTGGTAGAGCACTTGCCTAGCAAGCGCAAGGCCCTGGGTTCGGTCCCCAGCTCTGAAAAAAAGAATAATAAAAAAAAAGAGTTCTTAGTCAGCTTTTCCACATCTTTCTGAGGCTAGACAGAATGAAGGGACATGGGAAGGAAGGGAACCCTGGGGGAAGTCTCTCCTGCTGATAGTGAAAAATTCTAGCATAGCAGGTAAAGGTGACTGGCAGGCAAGCCTGGTAACCTGAGTTTGACTGAAACCTACTCTGGTGGCCATCCCATGGTGCTGGCATCTGCCTGTGGTGGTCATCCCATGGTGCTGGCATCTGCCTGTGGTGGTCATCCCATGGTGCTGGCATCACCAGTTCACTGGAGTCTTCTGTTGCACCTAGGCTTCACCAATAGCTTCTCATAGGCTCCCTTCATGGTGCCAAGCCTCAGCTTCTTTGCATGACCCTTTCAGTCCTGGGCCATCAACTGCAACCCAGGCTGCACCTTCACCAGTGGTTTTTTTCTGATCTCCCACAGTGCCAAGCCTTAGTTGCTCTTCGTAATCCCGTCATATCTTCAAAACCAGTACCACCTGGGTGACCTACACATTACCAAGTTCAACTGCAGCACGAAGTACAACCTTGGCTATTTCTGGAACACAGCCTCTTTGTGCTCTCAGAAAATGTTTCCCAGATTTCACCTCAATGATATTGGTCTCTTCTTCTTCTTTTATTTTATTTTATTTTTTTTAAAGAATTATTTATTTATTTTGTATATGAGTACACTGTAGCTGTACTTCAGACACACCAGAAGAGGGCATCAGATCCCATTACAGATGGTTGTGAGCCACCATGTGGTTGGTAGGATTTGAACTCTGGACCTCTGGAAGAACAATCAGTGCTCTTAACCACTGAGCCATCTCTCCAGCCCTATTGGTCTCTTCTTAATCAGCACTAATTTCTTAGCTACAGCTAACCAGCATCAACTGTCCCAGTAATCTCTTCTATTCTTGACTCTAAAGCCAGAGCTACATGGCCGAAGCTGCCACGTTCTGCTGCTTGCTGGGGCTGGAACATGGCCCCTTGTCAATCTGAAGCACAATCAAATCTCCCTTTGTCCAAATGAAAAAACCAACCAAGCCATAATAACATCATAACGCCTAACATGAAGTAACTCTCCCTCATACAACTGCAAATGCATGAGTTTAGCTGGGTGGGATCTTGCCCCAAGGTCACAACTCCCTTAATTCCATTTAATATCCTTGAACACAGGATTTAGCTTCATTGTACTTCCTGATGCCTGTTTATTATTTGAACGTTTTGTATTTTTCCTTTCTAAGCTTGCTATGCTTGGTCAAAATGCTCTTCATGAGAGTAAACCAGAGGACAAAGTCTAAGCTAGGCTTTTCTGAGATATCCTTTGTCAATGCAATTAATCAAAATCTCTTTACTTTATCCTCAGGAAGATTCTTTAAACAAGGACAAAAAGCAACCACATTCTTCACCAAATATTACAAGAACATTCTCTAGGGCATATACTAACATTCTTCTCTAAAGCATATTGAGAGCTAGGGCCTCAGAGTTCAAATTACTCTCATATCCATATCCTTATTAGGATGGCCCACTAAATCCCACTTAAAGCATTCCACCGCTTTCCCAAGTCCCCAGATCCACATTTCTCCAAACAAAACATGGTCAGGCCCATCACAGCAACATCCCAGTTCCTGATACCCCCAAGATGTTAAAGATGCCAAAGCCATGGGATCCCTGCCAAGGAAGGCTGCTGTCAGGAAGCAGAACCAGCCCAGAAGGAAGATGTGTGCTGCAGTCATCAGAACTGAAAGGAGTTGACCATCAGACGTGGAGATGCAGAGTTTGGAGTTTGTCCAGCTGGGTTTCGGTCTCGCTTTGGCCCAGTATCTCTTTGCTATGACATTTTGGAATGGTAATGTATATCCTATGATGTTGGAGGTATATGATCTGCTTTTTGATTTTGATTTTATAGGGGATTACAGTTGGGTGATTGGATGAATCTCAGAAGAAACTTTGACCTTTGGACTTTTTACATTGTTGAGACTGTTGTAGAGTATGGGGAGTTTTGAAGTTGAACTAAATGTATTTCTCATTGTGCTTTGGCTAGGGATGGCTCCCATAAACTCATGTGTTTGAACAAGCCTATGGGGGCCAGGGAGTAGAATGTGGTGGTTTGAATATGCTTGGCCCAGGGAGTGGCACTGTGTGGCCTTGTTAGAGTAGGTATGGCCTTGTTGGAGGAAGTGTGTCACAGTGGGGGTGGGCAAAGAGCATCCTTCTAGCTGCCTGGGGATGCCAGTCTCTCTTGGTTGCCTTCAGATCAAGATGCATAACTCTCAGCTCCTTCTCCAGCACTATGCCTGCCCGGATGCTGCCATGCTTCCTGCTGTGATGATGATGGACTGAACCTCTGAAACTGCAAGCCAGCCCCAATTAAATGTTGCCCTTTATAAGAGTTGCCTTGGTCATGCCTCTTCACGGCAGAGGAAACCATAAGAAAGACATCTACTAAAGGTAAAAGGAGGGCAGTCACTCAGAAGTCTTCTGACTTCACATCCTCAGCGTGGCGAGTGCCTCTCCACAGATCATACACACACACACACACACACACACACACACACACACACACACGTGCGCGCACACTGTTTAAAGATTAAAAAAAATTTTCAGCACAATTAAAAAAATCTCTGTGAAGATCTACTATATAGAGAGAATATTCCTTTTCTATAGAAATATTTCAAATAAGAATGCTAAAATGAAGCTGGGAGGGGTGGTGCACAACCACGCCCACAGGTGGATATACACTGTTTTTTTTTTCCCCTAAGCATTAGCACTTGTGCTTAAAACTGTTGAAGGGCTAGAGAGAGGGCCCAGTACCTGCTGCTTAAGCATGAGGATCTGAGTTCAGACCCTCAGTTTAAAAAGCTATGGATGTGGTTTTGGAAGACGGACAGATCAGTGGATAAAGTACTTGGCACACAAGCTTGACCAGAGTTCAGATCCCAGTACCCATGCAAAAAGCTGAATACAGTGAAGCTATAATCCCAGAGTTGGAGACACAGAGACAGGAGTCTCTGTGAGTCATCGGTCTAGGCAGTCGGTGAGCTCCGTGTTCAGCAAGAGAAATCTGCCTGAAAAAATGAGGAGAAGCTATTGAGGAAGACACCAGATGGCAATCTCCAGTCTCCACAAGTACCCCACCGCACACACGTACTCACACGAATGTACACACACACACATAAATAAATAAGAGGCCTGAGAGATGGCACAACAACTAAGAGTGCTTACTGCTCTCGAAGGGACTTGGGTTTGGGCCCTAGCACGCACTTAGCAGCTCACAACTGCTTGTAACTCCAGCTTCGTGGGACTCGACACCGCCTTCTGCCTTCCACAAGCACCGGGCACAATGTGTCCACTTTTATACATGAAGGTAAACACTCATCTAAATAAATAAATATTTAATAAATACAATTTTAAAAATAAAAAAATAAGTTAAAAAAAAAAAACTAAATCTAAGCAGTAGAGAGATGGCTCAGCGGTTGAGAGCACTGGCTGCTCTTCCAGAGGTCCTGAGTTCAAATCCCAGCAACCACATGGTGGCTCACAGCCATCTGTAATGGGATCTGATGCCCTCTTCTGGTGTGTCTGAAGACAGCAACAGTGTACTCACGTACATAAATAAATAAATAAATAAATAAATAAATAAATAAATAAATTCTTTAAAAAGAAAAACTAAATCTAAAGAAGGATGTAGGGGTTGGGGATTTAGCTCAGTGGTAGAGTGCTTGCCTAGGAAGCGCAAGGCCCTGGGTTCGGTTCCCAGCTCAAAAAAAAAAAAAAAAAAAAAAAGAAGGATGTAGATTATGGTTGAATGGACACACACACACACACACACACACACACACACACACTAGTCATGCATTTTACTGTAAGTGAATTATAGACCAATAAAGCCCCAGGATAAACATTGTATAAGAAGTGTTTGGTACCCTGTGGTGGTGGTGCATGCCTTTGGCTTCAGCACTCCAGAAA
Organism: Rattus rattus; assembly: GCF_011064425.1. Classification (NCBI taxonomy): domain Eukaryota; kingdom Metazoa; phylum Chordata; class Mammalia; order Rodentia; family Muridae; genus Rattus; species Rattus rattus. Next base: position 119,287,152 of record NC_046155.1, read on the forward strand.
TATCCTGAGAGACATGCCCAGAGGTGACTCCAAATCCAGTCAAGTCCACAGTGAAGATCCGGGACAGATGAAAATACATACCACGCTTTTTTGTCTTGTTTTGTTTGTTTTTGTTTTTGCTTTTCCAGACAGGGTTTCTCTGTGTAGTCCTGGCTGACCGTACTGGAACTCACTTTGTAGATCAGGCTGGCCTCGAACTAAGAAATTTGCCTGCCTCTGCCTTTCAAGTGCTGGGATCAAAGGTTTTTGGCACCACACCCAGCTCCATATGCCATGCTTTTAACAAAGAATAGGTTGAGAATCAGAGTCTATTTCTTTTTGTCCCTAACTGTCACATCCTGTGTCACAACTGACACAAACTGTTCAGAATGCTTCCAGGTTTTGCATTCCAAGTTCCATGTCTCAGGAGACTCATCAGTCCCAGTTAAATCAGAATCACTATGGAGATGAAACTCACAACCATGGAAACCTAACCGTGTCCTGGGAGTGGCCACACTTGCCTGTAGCCCCAACTACTGGAGAGGCTGAGGTAGGATTGCTTGAACACAGGAGTTCAAGGTCAGCCTGAACTACACATTGAAACCCTCCTCCGAACCGAATTAAGGAAAACAAAAGACCCAAAGCGTACGGTAACATGCAGGGAGCCGTGGAGTCGACCTGCTCTAGCCGCCTTAAGAGACATGCATCATGGCTTCTCAGTTAGAGTCCATGGCTCTTGGGGCACTGTGTGCCTTTCAGTTCCTGTAAAAGAGAGGCACTCCCTCAGTCAGCGAAGCATTCAGGATGCTCTGTGTTTTCTCCATGTTTCTTAGGAGTCAACGAAGCATGTAGAAGTTTGACAGGACAATTGGTCTTCAGCATTAATCTTGTATACTCTGGATAGCTTGCAAACATCATAGTATTCTGTCAACTACCATTGTACTGATCCTGGCAACCGCCGTTATAATCTGTTTCTGTATATGAAAAGTCTTTATATAAAAAGGGTATAAAAGGTCTGATTGCCTGCAGTCAACTTGCCACAACCTTAGTCTTGCTGCAACCCCTATAACCCGTGGCTGCTCAAGAATCATTTCTCATTGGCCATACCAGGTAATCTTCACCCAATAAGTCAGCGCTGGAACTTACGGTAGCATTCTCATTTCTTCCATATCTCTCCACAGAAAGCTGGTTCAATGAAGATTCAAAAAAAAAAAAAAAGGGGGAATGACTCCTAACACATCCCAAATCTCTCCAAATTAAAAAGTTACAGGAATCTTAATGGTGGTGCCTCAAAGTGTGATCTCGGGGCTCATACTTGTGAGGCTGAGAGAGGGCACAGGCAGGAGGATTTTAAATTAAGGCTGGCCTGGGATACAAGAGATCTCATATTTCAAAAAAGTAAGAAGAAGAAAGAGGAGAAGGTGAAAGAGGAGGAGGAAGAGGAGGAGGAGAGGAAGATGAGGAGAAGGAGGAGGAGGAAAAGAAGAAAAGGATGAAGAGGAGGAGGAAGAAGAAAAGGAGGAGAAGAAGGAGAAAGAGGAGGAGAAGGAGGAGGAAAAAAGAAGGGAAGGAGGAGGAAGAGGAGGAAGAAGAGGAGAAAGAGGAAAAGAAAAAGGAGGAGGAGGAGGAAGAGGAGAAGAGAAAGAAGAGGAGAAAGAGGAAAAGAGGATGAAGAGGAGGAGAAGGAGGAGGAAAAGGGAAGGAGGAAGAGGAGGAAGAAAAGGAAGAGAAGAAAGAGAAGGAGGAGGAAGAAGAGGAGGAGGAGGAAGAAAGAGAGGCTTGGGGAATCATTACAAGCAAAAACCTTATCCCATAAAATACTCCTAAGAAGTACCAGAGTCAACTCAGGTGTCAGATAATGGATCAATAAAACTAAAGCATCACTCTTAGTTGGTTAAATATCATCCATTTGGAGGTCCCACAATTGGGTAATAGACCATTAGCTCTCCAACAGCTTTGCCATGGACAGCGCCTAACATACGGATTATTTAATTGCTTGGAAACAGGAATTCTTGTTTAGCCTAGGCTGGCCTTGACCTCTGTCTTCCTCCATGGGTCCCCTGAGTACTCGGACTGTTGATAAACTCTACCCACCACACCTGGCTCGATGAATATCAGATGAAATGAAGAAGCTTAGCAGGGCCAGGTGTCATGGTATATGCCAGGAAACCCAGCACTAAGAAGGCAGAAGCAGAAGGATCATGGATTTGAGATCAGCCTGGACTCCATGGAATGGTAAGTTTCAGGTGAGCTTGAGCCATGAAACTCCCAACTGAGCCAAACCAAAGCAAAAGCCCGTATCTGCCTTCATATTGTTGTAAATTCTCCTATGGAGAGGCCCACATGGTGAGAAACTTTAGGAGCCTGGTTTGTTAAACATTCGATCAGGAGATGATTACTCAGTCCAACAACAGGGGAAAAATAGAAAACTACACAATCATCCGAGTAGAGCTTGGAAATGGATCACTCATGAATGGCCTTCAGCCAGGAACGGTCCAGCTGCACTGGCTCCAAGTTTCTGAGACAAAAAAAAAAAAAAAAAAAAAAGTTTTTTTACTGGAGTTACAGTTACTGTGAGCCTCCCGATGTGTGCCAAGTTGCAAACATGGGTCCTCTGTAGGATCAGTGAGTACTGTCTCTCCAGCCCCTTGAGTTGCTCAGTGTTTAGGACAACTTGTGCAGATACAGATATCTAATTTAGCAGGTAAAGTAAATGAAGGAAAAGGATCTAGCATGCTGGCTAGTTTTCTGTCTAGCACAATGGGTTCAAGAAACTGCTATGACGCTCTGTATCAGTGGTACTCAACCTTCCTAAGGCTGTGACCTACAATACAGTTCCTCGTGCTGAGGTTACTCCCAAGCATAAGGTTGTCTTCATTGCTCTTTTATAACTGTAAGTTTGCTACTGTTATGAATCATAATGCAAACATCTGTGCTTTCCAATGGTCTTGGGTGACCCCTGTGAGAGATCATTTATCCCCCTAAAGGAATCACAAGCCACAGGCTGAGATCCTCTGTTCTATGTCATGCCTCTGTGTATGTAATGTTGTATCTTTTGGTAAAGAAATCTTGCCAGAAAGATTATTTTATGTTCTCATTAAGCATGTTTATCATTAACCTTGCTACTGCTCTCGAAAGCTTCTTGATAAGAACACTTTGGTCAGTTACTATGCTCTGAAAAGTGAATTCTAAAGGATGGTGTTTTAGCTTTGTACACTTTTCCGGTCGCTATGAAGGAATCCTGGGGACCATAGATTAAGAACCATTATTTGTACACTTCCCTGCCTTAGAAAAGTCTGTTCTAGCTGGCCAATGGGGGTACACACCTTGAATCCCAGCACTCACTTGGTAGGCAGAGGGATCTCTGTGAGTTTGAGGCCAGCCTGGTCTACAGAGAGCAAGCTAATTTCAGGACAGCCAGGGCTACATACAGAAATTCTACCTTGAAAAACCAAAACCAAACCAAAACAAAACAAAACAAAAAACAAAGAAATAAACAGGTCTGTTCTAATTACTAGCGTGTTTTTTTACATTAGTTTATTTTGTGTGCACATGTATCTACATGTGTGCTTCTGTAGGTGTCATGGAGCACTTGTAGAGGATCAGAGAACAACTTGAGGATTGAGGTCAAAGGTCAGTTTGTTAGGCTGCAAGTACTTTTACCTGATGAGCCATGTCAAAGGCCCTTTTCTTCTTCTTCTTCTTCTTCTTCTTCTTCTTCTTCTTCTTCTTCCTCTTCTTCCACTAAGGTTTCAGGTTTCATCAGCTGTATGGCTCTCCTCTCCTTTTCTCCTTCTCACAGTGGAAGCCAGGCTCAGCTGGAATTCCTGGGCTCTGATGATCCTCTGGCTTTGTCTTCCTAAGCAGTGGGAAAGGGGTTTGTGCCCCACCACACCGAGCTTAGGCTGCTGTTTGACCATATGTCATCAAAATCACCTGTTTAACAAAACTTGCTTCCTAGAGGTTTATCACATTCCACATTAGCATGTTTTTATTCAGCTGCTCACCAGAAAACAACAGACTTGTGGATCAGTGAGCAGTCGTCTTTAAGCTAGATTCTTGGTCAATGATTTACTCTTTTACTGAGTTTAAAAGTTCACTACGTGGACTGTAGAGACCGTTGAGCAGGGTAAGGCTCTTGCCACCAAGGTTGACAACCAGAGTTCAATTTCTGGGATTGTGCATGTTGGAAATAGAAAATTGACTCCTTAAAGTTGTCCTCAGATCCACACATGGACACCGCAGCACATACAAGCTCCTCCCTAGTCAGTCAATCAATCAATCAAGCAATCAAATGGGATTTTTAAAGAACCCAGTGCTTGTGGGTATGGTAGTGCATACCTTTAATCCCAGCACTTACAAAAGCAGGTAGATCTCTGTGAGTTCAAGGCTGGCGTGGTCTACACATCTAGAGAGTTCCAGACCAGCCAGAGAAAATCAATGAGGTCAGTCTCAAAACAAAAGAAACAAACAAAAAAACCCCCAAACAATCGAAAAATTTAAAAATTAAAAACATAGCACTCAATATCCTGGTTTATGTCTTGTACAACTTGTCTATGCTCCTAACCCATTTTTGTGAGTTGGTGATAAGTGTAACAGTAAAATGTCAAGTTTAGCCTTTAATATACATGAAATAACATCACAGCAACTATGTTCTTTAAAAGTTACTGTATTTATTATGTGTGAGTGCTTATGTGGCATGGTTAATGTGTGGAGTTCAAAGTGCAATTTGTGGGAGTTAGTTCTCTTCTTCCACTGTGTGGATCCTGGGTATTGAATTCATGTTTTGAACCTTGACAACAGCCCTACATCAACTGAATTCTCTTTATTTGATATTTATTGAGATAAACTGTAGCACCAATCAATCTGAAAAAAAAAGAAAATATATTTTGGTGGGTTGTGATCCTAGTACTCAGGAAGCTAAAGTTGGAGGCTTCCTGTGAGCTTGAGACCAGCCTGGCCTACAGAGTACATTCCAAATCAGCCAGGACTAGCAGGACTAGACACACACACACACACACACACACACACACACACACACACACACACACACACACCCTAGTGGGCTTCAAATTTCCAAGTGCTAGGATCACAGGTGTATACCATCTGTTCTAGCAACAACCTAAATGGTTTGTAAGTACGTGTGTGTGTGTGTGTGTCTGTGCGCGCATGTTTGTGTATGTATGCATGCCTGTGGAGACCAGAGAACAACTTCTGGTGCTGTGACGCAGGTGCTATTCACTCATTTAAAAAAAAAATTAGAGATTTATTTTTACTATTTTAAAATTCTGTGTGTCTGTGTGTGGGTATGTGCGTATGAGTATGGGCACCCATAGAGTCCACAAGAGGGCGCCAGATCCCTTGAAGCTGGAGTTACAGGTGAGCTACTCGAGATGGGTGCTAGGAATTATCGGGGAGTACTCTGGAAGAGCAGCCAGTGCTCTGAAGCACTGAGCCATGTTTCCTTCCAGTCCCCCTCTCTTTTTGAGATTAAGGTCACTTTCACTGACCTGGAACTTGTTAAGCAGGCTAGGTTGATTGGCCAGTGAGCTCCAAGGAATCTGTCTGTTTCTGCCTCCCCGTACTGGCATTACAAACCTATGCTGCTATGTCCAACTCTTTTTTTTTTTTTTAAAGATAGCATCTCTCTATTATAAATCTCTGGCTGTCCTGGAACTCACTATGTAGACCATCAGGCTGGTCTCAAACTCGCAGAGATCCACTTGCCTTCCCCCCCCATTACCCACTTGTCCAAGACGCTTTTAAAGTTTCCCAACTAAATAGCTATTCACCTTTTTGGACCCACAGGATATTGAGTCTTTCTTGGGGCTCTTTAAGGTAAACAAGAAAGAGACATAAGCTCATACCCACTTAATTTGAACTTTAGGTTGAAATTAACACTGACAAACTTTATGAAGGTTTCTACAGGCCAGAATTTAGATCGAGAACCACAATCAAAATTTATTAATGAATCGGTCATTCTGATGGGGTACCTATGGGGTACCCCATGGAATTTTTATGTATTTTCTTTCAAAAAGCTTTCTAACTTGGAGATTCCAAACAGTTCATTTTCCATCTCAATAAATATGAGGTTTCTACTAGTAGCTGAAAATATTCTTTCTCTCTATCCCTCTTTAAATGAAAGTACTGATTTTGTGCCTTACACATGCCGCTGTGCAGCCACCACTGGGAATCTAACAGTGAACAAGACAACGTTTTTTTCCCATTCTCACACCTACTTTATTGTGATATAATTCACATACCATACAGTTCACCGAGGCGCGCAATTCAAGGTTTTAGTATATACACGGAGCTGTACATCTATCACCCACCAAAAGAAAGCCCACAGCAATGATGTCATTTATAATCCCCGCCCCTGTGAAATTTTGCGGGTCAAATAAATGACTCACATCCAAGTGTCAGGAGACAAAGCAAATTACTGTTGTTAAGGGTCAAAATTGAGGCGGGTCTTCCTGGCTACCTGCACCTTTAGTGGCCCTCAAGACACTACGGCATCTTGTAATCAACTGATGTGTGTGTGTGTATTTATGCAATGCTTTCAAAGACACACAGTTTCCGGTAGCGGACCGCGGCGTGCTCTACCTGAGAACAAACAGCTAGGCAACACGTCCCGGGCCACACCCATGTCCCAGCAGCACGCAGGAAGACACCAACTTCGCGCTGGCGCACACTCGGCTTCCGATTGGCCAGGCCTGTCTGAGGGCCCGCCTTCCGCATACTGTGGGCCTATCTAACCTAGGGTCACCGCCTTCGCAAACAGCCGCGCAGGCTGAGCACGGAAAGCGGCCTTCAGCCGATTCTCGGGCGGAGAAAGTTAGGTCCGTCCTTGACGAGGCCAGGCCCTGGGCTGTTCTAGGAGGCTCACAAGTCATTCTTTGTCCATTCTCCGCAAAGAAGGGAAGGGCTTCGCCTGCTCCCGCCCCGGAAGCGGAAGTGCAGGCGTCAGGGGGCCCTGTCCACTGTGAGCCCGGCCCGTGTGGCAGCGGTTCCTCTTGGTGATTGTATCGCGCCCTCTTTGCTGCTAATTACCGCGTTCTCCATTCTCACCATGCTGTCTCTAGACTTTCTAGATGATGTACGGCGGATGAACAAGAGGCAGGTGAGATTGGCCGCCCCTTCTGCTAGGGTTACTCTGGTCCCTTTGCCGTTGCGGGGGCCCCGCGGACCTCTGAGAGGGATTAAGGGCCTGCATGGGTCGGTTGCCTGTATGGATCATTTCTTTCTTTGCAGTCTGTAGCCAAGGCTTCTTTGCTCCCATTCATAGCACCAGTTTCGGGGGACCCAGAGGGAAGGCGACCCTTTGCGATCCCTTCCTCCCAAGGATGCAAGGGAGTTAAGTGAAAACTGTAGGCGCTTTGTAAATGGGAGTTTTGGACACTGTAAGGCGGCAGGAGGACTTACCAGTTTCTGGTGGGGCTCTGGGGATAGCCATTGCAGATCCCACAGGAGCCGTTTTGTTGCTTTCATTCTCTAGCCATCTATCAGCCCAGGTAGACCTCAGTGGACTTCATCCATTTTAACTTGGGTCAGTCTAAGCTCGGAGTTGAATCAATCATACCACTTGTGTGACAGTCCTGGGAATCGTTAATGACAGATGACAGTGGGACAGAAATCTTGAAAATTAAGTCTCCAGATTTTATTTTTAGGTTATGTGTCTGTATGACATATGTGTTTTGGAAGCCCCTGGCACTGGTGTTACAGGTGGCTGTGAATAGCCTAATGAGAGTGCTGGGAACTGAACTCGGGTCCTCTGCGAGTGGGGCAAGTGCTCCTACCCGCTGAGCAATCGCTGCTCCAGGTTTTATTTTTAAATCTTGCTCTCTTGCCTTCTAGCTCTTGCGTTAAAAGGTACTGAGAGCACTTTCACCTTTTTGTCTCGTGAACCAAATGTCCTGGTGGCAATTGACCTTTTCCCCTCCCCCGCCGCCTCTTTCTCTCTCTCAGCATTTTGGTATTAAGAATTGTTTTATGTAAACATTTGTGGTTTGTTTTGTTTTTTTGTTTTTGTTTTGTTTTTGGAGTAGGGCATTTGTTTTGCACTGTTTATAATTACATAGAAAGAAAAGTAGGTCCATCTCTTCTTGGAAATACATACAAAATCGTGAGAGATTCCAGTCAGAACAGCTTTAAATCTGGAGTCTTGTATGTACTCCTATCTTGGTGCTGGGGATCAGTCCCAGGGCCTTGCATTCATCACAGGCTCCCAAGCTGCACTCCTAGTTTTGAAAGACCTTATTTTTATTACCTTATTTATTTTGAGACAGAGTCTTGCTATGCAGTCCTCCTGCCTCAGCCTCATGAGAGGTAGATTTATAGATACATGTCATCACATGGCTTCACTGACTACTCTGACTATCTGTCCATTGTAAAGCAAAGTCTGTATGTAGCCCCTGCTACCTGACACTCACTGTGTAGCCCGAGCTGGCCTTGAACTGGACTCCTGCCTTTGCCTCTTGAGTGCTACACTTAACCGTGTCAGAGTAAATAACCATATTTTCTTTTTTAGGTTTCTTTATTTTTCAAATGTAGTGCTGAGAGCCATGCCTAGCACTAGGCAAGTGATCTGTCACTGAACACATATATCCCCATCTGGAAAGACTTTTTTTGTTGTTGTTTTTTGTTTGTTTGTTTTTCAAGATAAGGCCTCAAGTATAGGCCAGGCTGGTTTGGAAATCAGAGATCCACATGCCTGCCTCTGCCTCTGCTTCCCAAAGACTGGGATTGAAGGCATATTGCCTGGCGGGGTGGCACCACCCCCCTCTTATTCCGTTCCCAGAAGAGAAATTTTGTGTATGTGTATTGCTGGGATCATACCCAGGGCCTTTCATGTTCTTTGTTTGTTGTGAGACAGGGTTTCTCTTCCTGTTCTTGAACTCATTCTGTAGACCAAGCTAGCCTGGAACTCTGCCTGTCTCTTCCTCGAAAGTGCTAGAATTTAAAAGCATATGCCACTACCTCCCCAACCCCAACTTGGTATTTCAGTTTCTAAACAAGTGCTCTACTAGTAAATTATACCTGTAACCCTTGTTTGTTTGTTTTTAAGGGTTTTTTTGCTTTTAAAAAAGTGCGTATGTTCACCATGTGTATACGTCTGCTGCTGGGTGAGGCCAGAAGAAGGCATTAGATCCTGTGGAACTGGATTTACATTTGTGAGCTGCCGTGTGGATGCTGGAAACCAAACCTAGGTCTTTTGCAAGAGCAGCAAGTGCTCTTAACTGCTAAGCTGTGTCTCCAGCCCCTTACTTTTGTTGTTGTTGTTGTTGTTGAATATGTGTGAATGTGGGTATGCACAGCTCACAGACTGTGTGTGACAGAGAACAACTTAGGAGTTGGTTCTCTTCTACCACCTTCTTGAGCCAAGGTCTCACTTCTTCTTGCTATTTCTAGTACTCCAGAGTAGCTGGTCCATGAGCTCCTAAGCTGAGCTTTCTGGCTAGTGCCCCTCCCTCCTTTTTAAAGTACGTTTATCTTGTGTGTGCATAAATGTGTATGGGTGTGAGTGTGCTGTGGCATGCACGTGGAAGTTAGAGATTGACTTGTCAGAATCAGTTCTTTCTGCCAGTGGCCCAAGGATTGAACTAAGGTCATCAGGCTTGGCAGCACACACCTTTACAGGGGCTATGCTGCTGTTTGCCCCTGGCTTTTTGAAAGACACTTTTTCTTGAACCAAGCACAATAGTACACATCTATAATCCCGGCATTGGAAGGCTGAACTACCTGGGCAACTTAATTGAAGGTTGGCATATAATTAAAAGCAAAATCTTGTCTCCGAAAGAGAAAAAACCAACCAACCAAACCAACCAACCAATCAAACCACCAAACACAAACCCTACACTGAAACCCATGGTGGACGCACCTGCAATCTCAGCACTTGAAAGTGGAGATTGGGGCTTGGGGTGTGTGTGTCCAGAATTAAAGGGTTAAAGGATGACTAATGGGATTTGGTTTTCTTCTTCCCATCCCATGGGTCCTGGAAATCAGCCCGACACCTTAATTCTCTGGCCATCTCTTCATAGACACGCACACACCCCACGATCACCTTTTAACTAGGTCTTTTCTTTGATTTTTTTTTTTTAAGATTTATTTATTTTTATTTTATGTGCATTGGTGTTTTAACTCCATGTATTTCTGTGTGAAGGTGTCATATTCCCTGGAACTGGAGTTACAGACAGTTGTGCATTGCCATGTGGTTGCTGGGAATTGAACCTGGGTCCTCTGAAAGAACAGCCAGTGCTCTCAACTACTGAGCCATCTCTCCAGCCCCAGCTAGGGCTTTTCTTAATCCAAGGATCCCAGATTTGTAATTTACCTATTTCTATCATATAAATCCTTCTAAAGGGTTAATATCATGTCATTAACATGTCATAGAAGCGGGATTAAGAAAAGACAACCGCACAAAAGTATAATTTTTACTTTGTAGACAAAATAGAAAAAGCATAGGTGACAGTGAACTAATAAAATAGAATGTGATGAATTAGGACATTAATATTTTTGTTATTAATATAATTATACTAATTTCTTTTTTTATTGTGTTAGAAATTGATTCCTGGGCCTCAAGCATGCTAGTCACACACCTCACCTGACTTACACATCTATTCCCCCTGAACAAACTTTCTCTTTCTTTGGGTACGTGACGGGTTACATGGGGTGTCTTCTTTCCTTCTCCATCTTACTTCTTTTAAGATATTAACTTTATTCTCCAAAACCACTTTAATTATATATTTTCATATTAAGAAACAATGGTAAATTTTGGGTGGATCTATAACGCATCTATATGGAATCACTTGGATTATGGACCATTTTAAAATCTTTTTAATTCATTTTATGTCTTTAATGTTTTTATCTGATATAGAGTTAGATTACTTTCCCCTTGCATTTCCTTCCCTGCCCCTCCCAGGTGCCTTTCCCCAAGCCTATTATGTCTTTCTACTTTTAAGTTAATAGCTTCTTTTTCTTTGAATATTATTGTCACAAACATATGTGTGCATGTGTATGCGTGCATATGCACAAATAAATATAAATATAACTGTTGAGTCTTTGTGTTGGTAGTATGTGTGGTTTAAAGGCTGGCCACTCTACACTGAACACTGATAGGGGCTCATCCGAAGGAGAGGGGAGTTTTTCCTTCATCCATAAGTCATTAGTTGCCTGTAGTTCTTTATCTAAGGGAGGGACCCCTCAGAACTTCCCTCTTCCGCCTTAACAGGTCCATTGTTCTGGTCCTGTTTATGGAGCTATCTGTAGGAGAGACTTGGACAGCAGGCTTCCTGGAACTCTAGCTCTTAGAGTTTTTTCACTCCTTTTCTGTCATGTTCTCAGAGCCATAGATGCAGGAGCTATGCTGCAGATGCATCACTGGTGCTGGGCTCCCCACTGTCTGTGGGTCTTTTTATTGTGTGCAGCTTTGGTTTTCTATGATAGCCTCCATTTTCTGTAAAGAGAAGCTTCTTTGACTAGACGTGATAGCTACACTTATGGCCTCTGCACAAACCACCTTGCTTTTTGAGACAGATCTTTTCATCTGGAGATCTGCCTTTCATCTAGAAAGGCTGGTCAGTAAGGCCCAGGATGTATTTTGTCTCTGCTCTCTCAGTACTAGGGTTACAGGCAAACACTGCCACGTCTAGCATTTATGTGCATGTGGGGATGTACACTTAGGACTCGGGACCTTACTTTACCCACTGAGTCACTTTCCTAGTCCCTATGGGGTTTGTTATCGTTGTTGGGTTTTGTTTTATTTTTTTATTGTTTTTATTTGTTTTGAGACATAGGCTCACTCTGTATCCTGGGTTAGTCTGCAGCTCTCTAGGTAGCCCAGGCTGGCCTTAAGTTCATGTTGGTTCTCCTTTCAGAACCTCTCAAGGGCTGACATCACAAGATTAAGCCATTTTACTTGGTTTACATTTTATTTTTTATTATTATTTTAAAGCTTGTTCTCCTTATGTTGTACAGGCTAATCTCAAATACACAATCTCCCCACAGTAGTCTCCTGTATACCAAGATTATAAACAGGAGCTATCCTACTCAGCAAATTTAAACATTTTTGTTACTTTTTATTATTTTGTCCTGTGTGTCCTGTCTCCATCTCCATCCCCATCCCCATCCCCAAGCTGAGAACCAAACCTAAATTTAAACATTTTAAAAATATTAGGGGTTGGGGATTTAGCTCAGCGGTAGAGCGCTTGCTCAGCGAGCGCAAGGCCTAAGGGTTCTGGGTCCCCAGCTCAAAAAAAAAAAAAAATATTAAACAGAGCTGGGAATGGTGGTGGTACATGCCTTTAGTCCTAGGACTCGAGAGGCAGAGGCAGGTAGATCTCTGAGTTCAAGACTAGCCTGGCGTGCAAAGCAAGTTCCAGAACACTCAATATTATACCTAGAAACCATGTTTTGAAAATAAAATAAACTCAAGGCTAGGGAGATGGCTGTACAAGCATGAGTACCAAGGTTCGGATCCTCAACACCTATGTAAAAAGCTGAGTGTGTCAACATGTAACAGTGATAGGGAGTGTAGTGGTTCATTAGGAGTGGCCTCCATAGACTCCTGCCTTTGATGCTTGGCCCAGAGGGAGTGACACTATTAGGAGATGTGGCCTTGTTGGATGAATGTGTCACTGTGGGGGTGAGCTTTGAAGACTCCTATGCTCAAGCTACAACAAGCGTGGTACGCAGCCCTTTTGTTGCCTGTGGTTCAATACGTAGACCTCTCAGTACCTTCTCCAGAACCATGTCTCCCTGCACACTATGACGCTTCTCACCATGATGATAATGGACTAAACCTCTGAAACTGTCAGCCAGCCCCAATTAAATGTTGTCTTTTCTAGGAGTTTCCATGGCCATGGTGTCTCTTTATAGCAATAGAAACCCTAATACAGGGGCTAACACAGGTGGATCCCCCTGTGGGCCTGCTGGCCAGGCCTTCAAATGGAAATGACAAATTTTAAGTTCAGTGAGAGACGGTCTCAAATATTAAGATCAAGAGCAGTTGAAGAAGACTCCCACTACTGACCCCTGGCCTCTGCACATGCCCACATGGATGGATGCATTTGCACTCCTGCATACACCACACAAATATACACACTTCTGCAGCACAGAACACACACAAAGTTAACACAGTATTAAACTGAATTTATAAATATAACTCCCCTTTAATTTTTTTTACTTTTTGAGATTATATATATTTTTGAGATTTGTATATAATTATGTATTATATAATTTCCCCCTTTTTCTCCCTGCAAATCTTTTCATGAACACCATGTCTCTTTGCTTCTTTGAAATTCATGACCTCTCTATTTGTTACATATAACTGAGTGGGTGTGTATGTGTGTTTCTAATGCATAAATACAAACTGCTCAGTCTATATAATGTTTATTTGTCTATATAATGTTTTTAGGGCTGTGGTGGTTTGAGTAGGTATTGCCCCCATAGACTCTTGTGTTTGAATGCTTGGCCCATAGGGAGTGGCATTAATAGATGTGACCTTGTTGGAAGTATGTCACTGTGGGAGTGGGCTTTGAAGAATCTATGCTCAAGCTATACCCAGTGGAGTGCACAGCCCTTCTGCTGCATGTGGATCAAGGTGTAAAACTCCTCAGCTCCTCTAACACCACCATGTCTGTCTCTGTGCTGCCATGCTTCCTGCTGTGATGATAATGGACTAAACCTCTGAAACTGTCAGCCACCTTAATTAAATATTTTCCTTTATAAGAGTTGCTGTGGTCCTGGTGTCTCTTTATAGCAATGAAACCCTAAGACAAGGGCTGACCGCTTAGTGTCAGATAACCAGTTGGTGTACTCTTCTTGGGGAAGATTGTTTTCCCACTGTTAGCTTTCCTTAGTTGCCAGTAGTTCTTTGTCTAGGGTTGGGGCGGGGTGAGCTTTACCCCTTTCACATCAGCATGTGTACTGTTGATGTCATGCTTAGGCAGTCAAGCTATGAGACCACATAGGTGTAGCTTCTGGCACAATCTCACAGCAAACTTCCTGAGCCTGGGCTCTCACACTCTTTCCCTTTCTTTCACGGTGACCCCAATCCCTGGTGCAGAGGTTAGGATGTAGATGCATCTTTTGGGACCGGGCTCCACTGCTCTGCATTTTGATTGGTTATAGTTTCCTGTAGCTGTGGGTGTAAGGACAAGTGCTTAGAATAGCTAGAGATTAGGCTGTTAGTAAAGTGGTGGTCGTAGGTTCTCTAAGACACATGACTTCAGTAGCCTGTGTAGTTGGCTAGGTTTCCAGTACCAGTTGTGAGTTCCCTCTTTGTTGAGTGAGTCCTGAGTCCAGTTAGAGAGCTGTTGGTCACCAGGAAGGTACGTGTGCCACTGCTTCATTCTCGCTGTGACTGTCGCATGGTGGTCACTGGTGTGGTTCATGGGTATTGTGACTGTTGCTGTCCCGTGGTGGTCACTGGTGTGGTTCATGGGTATGGTGACTTTGCTGTCCCATGGTGGTCACTGCTGTGGTTCATGGGTATTGTGACTGTTGCTGTCCTATGGTGGTCACTGGTGTGGTTCATGGGTATGGTGACTTTGCTGTCCCATGGCGGTCACTGGTGTGGTTCATGGGTATTGTGACTGTGACTGTCGCATGGTGGTCACTGCTGTGGTTCATGGGTATTGTGACTGTTGCTGTCCCGTGGTGGTCACTGCTGTGGTTCATGGGTATTGTGACTTTGCTGTCCCAGGGTGGTCACTGCTGTGGTTCATGGGTATTGTGACTTTGCTGTCCCATGGTGGTCACTGCTGTGGTTCATGGGTATTGTGACTGTTAGTGTCGATGATGGTCACTGTTGTGGTTCATGAGTATTGTGACTATCACTGTCCTATGGTGGTCACTGCTGTGGTTCATGGTTATGGTGACTGTCGCTGTCCTATGGTGGTCACTGGTGTGGTTCATGGGTATTGTGACTGTTGCTGTCCCGTGGTGGTCACTGTTGTGGTTCATGGGTATTGTGACTGTTGCTGTCCTGTGGTGGTCATTGTTGTGGTTCATGGTGATTGGTTAGGACTTTTGGTTGCTTCCCTCCTTTGGAAGTTTGCATAGTCCACAGTTCACGGTGTGTTCAGCAATAGATACATAACCTTCTCTTCTGGGGTTCGCTCCCCCAACCCACACTCGTCTCCCTTTTTTTTTTTTTAAAAAAAGATTTATTTATTTTATTTATATGAGTACACTGTAGCTGTCTTCAGACACATCAGAAGAGGATATCAGATCCCATTACAGATGGTTGTGAGCCACTATGTGGTTGCTGGGAATTGAACTCAGGACCTCTGGAAGAGCAGTCAGTGTTCTTAACCGCTGAGCTCTCTCCAGCACCCCATCAAAGTTGCTTAACTACCCACTAGGCCATCTTTTTCTTTGGACTTTTCAAAACCTATTTTGTATGTATGAATGTTTTGCCTGAAGAGTATATGTACTCTACATAGATGAATTCTAGCCACAGAATGTGCTGGTCACTGAGTCAGTACATGTGACTCCCTGGAGGATAGTAAACATTACTCCAGCTGCACAGAACTAGGTGCCATAGAGCTGGTGCCCTACCTCCCAAATGCAGAGACCATGACGACTTCTTAACAACGTCAGCCATGGCAGTTACAAGACCCATTGTATGGATTACTTTTGTAGGTGGAGCCTACACATTTTTGTGTTGTAGTTTTATTCTCATTCAGGGTTAAGTACTTTCTGGTGAAATGGCTGGATGGTTAAAGTGCATGTGAGGCAAACAACAGGGCCGGATCCAGGATTCCCAGTACTCACAAAATGCTGGATGCTGGGTAAATGTAGCCATGGGCTTGTGATCCCAGTGTTGAATGTGGAGAGCTGAGGAGATCCCCTGGACAGCTTGCGAGTATGAGTAGCCATGTCAGTGAGCTGTGGTTTGACTGGGAGACATTGCCCCAAAGAATAAGGTACAAGAGTCACTGAGGAAGAGTCTGTAGTGGGGATGGATTTGAATTTCTGATCCTCCTGCTGTCATCTCCCCAGTGCTGGGTGTGTTATTACACCCATTTTATGCATAGCTGTCATCTAACCCAGGGCTTTGTGCTTGCTAGGCAAGTGCTTTACCAAGGGAGCTCAGCCCTAAGTAGTTTTTGAGACAGAGTCTCACTGTACAGTCCAGACTGACCTGGAGTTGGCGTTCTCCCTGCTTTAGCCTCCCAAATGCTAAGGTACAGACGTGCTCTGCCTTGCCTGTCTGAAAGGAGCTCACAAGTTGACTCTACTCCTCTCTCCCTCTCTCCCTCTCTCCCTCTCTCCCTCTCTCCCTCTCTCTCTCTCTCTCTCTCTCTCTCTCTCTCTCTCTCTCTCTCTCTCTCTCTCTCTCTCTCTCTCTCTCTCCCCTCTCTCTCCTCTCTCTCTCCTCTCTCTCTCCCTCTCCCTCCCTCTCTCCCTCTCTCTCTCTCTCCCTCTCTCCCTCTCTCTCCTCTCCCTCCCTCTCTCTCCTCTCTCTCTCTCCCTCTCTCTCTCCCCCTCTCTCCTCTCTCTCTCTCTCTCTCCCTCTCTCTCTCCCTCCCTCCCTCTCTCTCTCTCCCTCTCTCTCCCTCTCTCTCCCTCTCCCTCTCTCTCTCTCTCTCCCCCTCTCTCTCTCCTCTCCCCTCTCTCCTCTCTCCTCTCTCTTCCTCTCTCCTCTCTCTCCCTCTCTCTCTCTCTCAGAGTCTCGTGAGGCCCAGAGTAACCCTTCCACTGCTGATCCTCTCTCCCTTCAGCTTCCCAGTGCAGGAATGGCAGGTGTGTGGAATGGTCAGGGCTTCGTTGGGCTTAATGATATTCTTTTAGAGTTTGACCTTGAGAGACTAGGAACTTACTGTCTGGTCACTTCTTAGAGAGGGCAATTCAAGTGTGTGGCTGTTCTTGTACCCATGTCACCGTTTCTTCCTAATAGCTTGATGTGGTCAAATGGAATGAGGTTGGGTTACTCATTTCTGCCAATACTAAACAGATAAAATGGCTTTGTTGTTGTTGGTGATTTATGTTCGTAAGCATTCGCGTGCAGGGAAAAGCGGCAGGAAGTAGAAGCTGTCTATTTGACTGCTGAGTAAAATCTCTTGGCAGGAAAAGAAGACAAGGAGTGAAAGAGTAAGACCATCAGACAGGATGTTTGCTTAGCATGGTGTGCTCTTGTCTACATTGTGCCCCAAGACCAGCTTACTAGTCCTTTTCAAGGAACTAGCAGCTACACAAACACACTTCAAGGGACTTTAACCTCTCTGTGTGGGCTGCTTGATGCTGCTTGTCAGCTTGACTGAACCTAGACTTACCTGAGGATGTGCCTGTTGGGGATTGTCTTCACTGAGTTAGTTCATGTGGAAAACGCCTTTTTAATTATGGTGGGACCGTTCCCCAGCCAGAGGATCATACACTACACAAAATGGAGAGAGTATGTGTTGTTTGTCTGTCTGTTTCCTGGCTGTGGATGGAATATAACCAGCTCCTTCAGGCTCCTGCTCTTTTGAGTTCCCCACCATGAAGGACTGTTCATTTGAACTGTGAGCGCTAATAAACCTTTCCTTTTAGACTCTAAGTTGTTTTTTTCATTTCATCATAATCAGGAAAAGAAACTGACACACTCTGCTCAAAGTGAAGGTGATGTTGACTAGCTGAATCAATCTCAGAGTGAGCTGCTGTAGTCAATGTGGTGTCGTGTGTCTAATGGAAGGGGCAGACCCATGCGAACAGAGTAACTTCTTACAGAAACATAAATCTCCATTCTTTAACAAGTTTTTCTTTTTTAAAACTTTATTTTATGTGTGAGTGTTTTGCCTGCATGTATGTATGAGTGTGCTTGTATATGTGTCTGGTGCCTACGGAGGCCAGAAGAGGGCATCTGATATCCAGAACCTGGAGTTACAGATGGTTGTGAGCCACCATGTGGTGCTAGGAAGTGAATTCTGGTCCTCTGGAATAGCAAGTGCTCTTAACCATTTTTCCAGCCTGAAACCTTAAATCTTTTTTTTTTATGAATTATTTTTCTTTTGGTTTTTCGACACAGGGTTTCTCTGTGTAGCTGTGTGTGTCCTGGAACTCTCTCTATAGTCTAGGCTATCCTTGAACTCAGAAATCTGTATGCCCCTGTCTCGGGAGTGCTAAGGTAGGCCTGGAAGTCTATAAGCAGCCTGACGTTGATGGTCTTTTCACCCCTCTCCTGACTTCACCTCCTGATGGCTAGGACATAGGCCTGAGTCTCTGCACTTGCCTTTATGCAGTGCTGGGGATTGAACCCTGGGCTTACACCTGCTAGGCAAGCATTGTACCAGCTGAGCTGCATCCTCATCTTGGCTACTTGAACTTTTTTTTTTTTTTTTTGGTTCTTTTTTTCGGAGCTGGGGACCGAACCCAGGGCCTTGCGCTTCCTAGGCAAGCGCTCTACCACTGAGCTAAATCCCCAACCCCAACTACTTGAACTTTTTAATGATAGCTACAATCATTTTCCTTCATGGAGGAGAACAGTAGTGGATCTGATTCCTTCTCTTTGTTCTTGCAGCTGTACTACCAAGTCCTAAATTTTGGAATGATTGTCTCCTCGGCACTAATGATCTGGAAGGGGCTGATGGTGATAACCGGAAGTGAGAGTCCCATTGTAGTGGTGCTCAGGTAACACGATTCCTTTTCAGAACACAGAATTGCATGGGATTACTGGGGAGAGAGGTGGAGGTATTAAATAAATAGTTGTGTACCAGTTCCTTGGTAACTGTTACCTAGGAGAGCCTGAAAAGAAATCAGTTGCTACTCAGTTGTGCAAACTATCATGGGAGGTGTTCCCATTCCCGTAGGACCCGTATCCTTTTCCTTAAAAACAGTTGCGTTTAATTACATGCATGTGGATGTAAGTACCCAGGGAGTCTAGAAGGTAAACAGGTGATTCTCAGCTGCCCAACCTGCCTATCATACTCAGGTCCTCTGTGTGAGCAGTGTGTGTCCTCTACTCCTGAGCTATTTCTCTGCTCACCATTCCCAACCCCAGTACCCTACAGGCTGCTGTGTGCTGGGTGTGGTGGCTTATACCTGTAACCTCACCACTCAGCAACCAAAGTCAGGAGTCAGGAGTTCAAGGCCAGTCTCATGGGAACCCTAAAGACTTTCATTTGACTTTTGGCTCATCCCTTAAGAGACTGAGTGCACTTTATTCAGTGTCCTTTGTTTTCCTCAATTCCTCTGTCTTTAAGCATTCCTGTGTTTGGTATATCAGGCCTAGAACCTAGCACATTAGGCTGTGCAGGCCTCCACATCAGAGTTCTCCTGCATCGTGTCCTGCATCGTGTTCTCAGTGCTGGAAGCATCACCCAATCTTTCATATTTTCTGTCGACCTTTAAATATCATTTCTAAACTAGACTCCAGGACTTTTAGGGTAATAATCCACTCATTTAGGTGATAGCACTGAAGTTTTTCCCTACCTGGTTTCCACTCCTAGCTTTGTTCTGATAAATCTTGTGGATTTTAAAATCTAATTTAGCAACTAATTTTGGGGACATTATTATGTGGTTATTTAATTGAATCATTATAGGTGTGTCCTATTTGGGGATTCATTTTGTAACCCCCCAAGTCCTTCCTGGAGCGAGTACAGTACAGATATGAAGGAAGTAGAACTGTCCCCTATCTAGAGTTGAGACACGCTCTCCTTCAGAACTTCACTGAGGTGTGACTGACGTGCAAAAAGCACTGGTTTTTGAGGTCTGGAACTTGGTGTGTCTTTGGTAGGCATACACCTTCAAAAGCACTGCAGTCACCTAAGTATGCTCGTCACGTCACAAGGCTCCCCGCTCTCCATTGTTTTTTCACTAAGAATACTAGAATGTTTACCTTCATTCTCTTTCTTTCTTTCTTTCTTTCTTTCTTTCTTTCTTTCTTTCTTTCTTTTAAGTCTTGCCTATGTTGGCATTGAATTCATGGTTCTCAGAATTCTAAGTACTGAGATTATGTGCATACATCAACCATATAAGCTATCGGTTTTTTTTAAATCAAGTCCCCCAATCTAATTCCCCACTTATTCCAGCAGTCTCAGTCAGCTCCTGATAACTGTCCTTCAACCCTCTGCTAAAGAGAACTAAATCTGAAATAGCCCCAGAGGAAATCTCCCAAAGGAACCTCTATGCCCCTGCACTTCCTCCCAATGGTGTGGTGTCTTCCTTTAGTGCTAGAAGGCAGCACAAAAAGTAATGCTCTGGATGATGTTTCCAGTGTTGAAGGTGGGACCTAGGGACCTCCCTGTGTGCTAGGCGAATGCTCTACTGCTCACCAATCCTCACCAAAATTAGGTCAGTGCTTTTGGTTTTTGAGAGGTCTCAGTATTTGAGGCAGGATCTTGCTGTGTATCCTTGGCTGGCCTGGAACTTAGACCAGGCTGGCCTTGAATGTGGATTGCTCTTCAGTCTTCCTATGTCCATCATTCCTGACCAGGTTGTTTTTTAATTGTTGTTTTAAAGAGCTGTGTAAATGCAGCGAAAAAAAATTAGCTTTCTGCTGGGTGTGTGGGGCATGCGTTCATCCCAGCCCTCAGGAGACAGAGGCTCTGAGCAAGTGTGAAGACAGTCTGCGCTGTTCATTAAGTGCCATGTCCTATCTCGGCATGGGGAGGGAGGCTTGGCTGATAACCTGAAATCTCAGTTAGCAGAATAAGCCATGGCGGAGTGCTTTTTTTCTTATTCCCGGAGTTCACCAGCTTTGTCAAAGCCCAGAAGGTAAATGCTAGGTGGACACGAATCCTCCAGAGATATCTGATCCCAGATATCTGATCTGATCATTATGTTCCTGAAGTTCAGTACCTCCACTGAAGTAGTAACCAAGATCCAGCTCCCAACATCTTCCGGCTGTGTCGTGTCCTCTTCCCTGGGTGTTGGGATGGTTCATCGGTGGAGCTCTTCCTGGCTGCAGAGTCATGAGTTGGCTCTCTCTGCAGCGTCCTCTTTCCAGGCTACGTCTTCTTTAGACCAGGTCCTGCTGCATAGCTCAGGCAGGGCACAGGCTCACAGCTCTCCCCCTCTGCTGCTTCCTTTTTTCTTTCTCTTTTATTCTTTTTGTCTTGACTTTATTTTTTTGAGACAGGGTTTCTATGTAGTTCTGGCTGTTCTGGAACTTACTATGTAGATCAGACTGGCCTCGAACTCACAGAGATCCTTCTACCTTTGCCTCCCAAGTGTTGGCATTAAAGGGGTGCACCAACACACCTTACTTCCCCCATCTTCCCTTTGACAGGATCTCGTGTAGTTCAAACTGCGTTGAACTCTGTATGTAGTCAAGCATGGCATTGGGCTTTTGATTCTTCTGCCTCTCCAAAGTGCATCTTGGCAGCACACCTAGTATGGTATTTTATGCTTGATAGGCAGGTACCCTATCCAATAAATCTGAGTCCCAGCCACCAATATATAAACTTTTTATTACATTTTATTTATTTGCATATGTCTATAGTTGCACATGTGCCAAGATGCATATGTGGGAATCAGGTTTTATTATGTTTGAATGTTATTGTTTTATGTGTTTTTGCCTGCATGTATATCATAAGCTTGTGTATGCGGTGCCTATGGAGGTCAGAAGAAGGCATTAGATCCTCTGGAATTAGAGAGGCTATAAGCTGTTGTGTGGGTGCAAGGAATTGAACCCAGTTCCTCTGGCAGGGCAGCTTGGAACTGCTGAGATGTTGCTCATGGTTTATTTTGCTCAGGAACATTTTTATATGAGTCATGCAAGCATATTTTCTTCTGTGTCTCCCTACCCTCTCCTACATACGTTATATATTTTATTTTATTCATTTTGACTTTGGGGCCTTGGGATGTAGTTTAGGCTAGCATTGAACTCAGCCTTGCTGCCTGTGCCTCCCTCCCAGGTGCTGGTATTACAGACATTTACACAGTCATTACAGTAGTTTCTGACTACTTCCGTGTGTTTTAAACTGGTGTCTACATGTGAATTCCAAAAGCATTTCGTTTTTTGTTTCTTATTTTGCTCCACTGGACAGCTTCACCTGACTACTGACCAGATACTTGGTTCTCTGAGAGATAAAAATAAAATTCAGCTCCATTTTTGACCCCTACCCAATCCCTGTTTCTGTGACTGTCACATCTGCTCAGTTGCCTGTGACACAAACTAGGGGTCATTCTTGATTCTGCTGTGTCTAATTGACCACCAATTGTTTTTCTCTCTCTTCTCCTTTATTGCTGTTCTATTTCAGGCCCTTGTCATTTCCTGCCTGGCTGTCATAGTGACCTTTGAGAAGAAATGCTTTTCTAATAAGAAAAAGTTAATATATTCCCATAATGTGAAATGCTAGAAGCAGGAAAATCTAGATTGAACCTGTCTTTGTAACTTTGAGATAAAAATCATTGTTAATGTTGTAGCCTCTCTTTGAGTATAATTTTACAGATAATTGAGATAATTCTGTAAGTGCATTTCTTTTTCTTTTCTCTGTTTTTTCTCCTTATCGTTTGTATATGTATAATATACACATACACAGTGTATCTGTTTGAAAAGCTCTTTTTTTTTTTAAGTTTTTGGAAGTACTGGATACCTATCTGAGGGCCTTGTCTACTGAGCTGATAAGCCTGATAAGTCTACATAACAGGGTTGGTTGGTTTGTTTGTTTGTTTAATTTTGAGACGGGATCAACCTTGGATGGGCTGAAACTTGCCATGTAGGTCAGGATGGCCATGAACTCACAGAGATCTGCCTGCCTGTAATAAAAGCTTTAAGTATGATCATGCTTAGCATGGCAGTACAAGACTGAAATCCCAGCAGGAGGGTTGCTGTGAGTTCAAGTCAACAAAACAGTAAGCACAGGGACCAGCACCCCTGTAGCCCAGCACGGGAGGCAAGAAGAGGCTGTGAGCTATGTCAGCATGGACTGCTTAGTCGAAGCTAGCTTTCCATACAGGGTGACATCTTGTCTCAAAAATAAGACATAGACAACAAAACCAACCACATGTTTAAAAAAGAATTCATAAATAATAACAAATACAAACACAAACAGTGTTTCTCATAATTTTGATGCAGAAAAATTGTTGAAGGGGGTGGGGGCTGGGAGATGGCTGAGCAGTTAAGAGGACTTCCTCTTGCCAGGGACCCAGGTTTGGCTCCCAGCACCTATGTGATGGCTTTCAACCATCTGTAACTTCAGTTTTGTTTTATGGGGGAATTTCTGGGGACCCAGTGTTGCCTGCCTCCCATTCCCAGATGTTCTGAAGTGAATGGGTTTGTATGTGACCAGTGCATGAGGATTTTACTTATATTACTTAGGCCGTTCCAGTGTACAGGAGGGTTTGGGAGCCACTACTGTTCCATATATATCTTCAAACGATAGTGTCTGTGGCTGAATGATACCTGTCTTGAGGTTTATGTCCTGCTGATATTTCTTGTTATTGAAAATTTGGGTGAGTTCCTGATGATACAAATCTCCTTTTAGAACTGGGTATGAGGCAGAACAGGTAAGCGGGAAGAGATGATCTCATGAGTTTCTCCACTTCTTCCTAGTTTCTGAAATCCTTAGAAATCCCTACGTCTCTCATAAATGCCTTGATAACATAGTGTTACCTTTGTGCTGTTCTGTGACCTGATGAGCTGTCTCCCCCATAATCAGCTGGACTCATAAGGTCATCATGGTCTGTGTCTTCATAAATGGCAGAAGATGAGCCAGTTCTCATTTGAATATTTGAATATGTTTAGTATTTTCAGATGAAGCCAGAATAAGGGCAGTGTTTTTTAAAGTTCATTCTTTTATATTGTTTGTCATTTGAAATTTTAAAAGGTTAAGGAATTAGTAACACTGCCCTTTTCAAGACTTGAGCATCTTTGATTGTAATGCTTAAAATGGAACTAGTTAGTGAAGACTAATAATTAAAGAAAATTCCTTTATTAGTTGAGGGAAACCAAGCTGGGTATGGTAGTGTACACATGTAATCTCAGGACTGGAGACTGAGGTAAGAAAATTTCCATAGGTTTGAGGGCATCCTCATTCATATACTGTGCTATACTGTACTAACTGGGTCCCCAGAATGAATGGATGGATGGATGGATGGATGGATGCATGGATGCATGGATGCATGGATGCATGGATGAATGAGCATGAATTAGAACAACCTATTTTGTGGACAGAGTTATCTGTGGCACTGTGGGTGTTAAAATGCTGAGTACATCACAGGAGTACATTGACATCTGTTGCTTTGTTGAATTTCTAATTTTGAAGCAGATGTAACCTGCCTTTCTGTATCTTTTTTCCCTCCCAGTGGCAGCATGGAGCCTGCGTTTCACAGAGGGGATCTCCTTTTCCTCACGAACCGAGTTGAAGATCCTATACGTGTGGGGGAAATCGTTGTTTTCAGGATAGAAGGAAGAGAGATTCCCATAGTGCATCGAGTCTTGAAGATCCATGAAAAGTACATGTCAGCTTTTCATCTGTGATTTTGTAAAGTTTTGTTTGAGAGTTGATGTGGTTAATTTTGATGCAGAAAAATTGTTGAAAAGGGGGTCTGGGAGATGGCTGAACAGTTAAGAGGACCCAGGTTTGGCTCCCAGCACCTACGTGATGGCTTTCAACCATCTGTAACTTCAGTTTCAGGTGATCTGATGCCTTCTTCTGACCTCTGGGGGCACCATACACGAAGGCAAAATGCTCATATACATAAAACATTTTTTAAAAAATAAAGAGGGCTGCAGATGTAGCTCAGCTGGTGGAATGAAGCCCTGCATCAGCACCCAACACAGAAGGCCAGAACCCAGGCCTGGGGTACGTGTGTATCCTAGCACTCGGGAGACAGAAGCAGACAAGGTCAGGGTCATTGTTGACTAGGTAACACGTTGCAGGCTAGCCTGTGCTAATGAGCCCCTTCTCTAATAATAAAACATCGTAGAGGGTAAGGAATCCTTGATCTTTACTTCCCATCCAGTTTTATGAATGTCTGAAAGTTTGGCGAACATTTGGAAAACTCTGGTCAGGTATTTATCTATTTCTCTGAATACTTTCCAGAGGGGTTTGTTTTGTTTTGTTTTGTTCTGTTTTTGTTCTTTTCTAATTCTTTTTTGGTCTCTGTGTCACTCAAAGATCATGTTGTAAAGATTAATCCTAAATATAATTCCCTGCTATAATGGAATCTAACTAACCGTAATGAATAAAGAAACTTTAAAATGAGAACAAAAGCTATAAAGCACTATAGTGATAATAAATTGTGAACTTCTTCTAGAATACTGGAGTTAAACTGGCCCAGACCCGATTATAATTATTGACTTTTCAAAGTTCAATAAAGAGGGCTGGCCAGATGGCTCAACAGGAACTTGCTGTCAGGCCAGAATGACCTGAGATCTGTCCCCAGAACCCACAGTAGGAACAGAGAACCAAATCTCAAAAATTGTCTTCTAACCTCCACACATGCACTAATGGCAGTATATATATGTACAACAATAGTAAGTAAATTTAAAGAAACTGGTGAGGTGGCTCAGTGGGTAGAGGCATTTATCACCAAGCCTGATGACCTGAATTCAGCCCCTAATCATCCACATGGTAAGAGGCCTGACTCCCAAAAGTTGTCTTTGAACTTCCCATGTGTACCTGGTGTACACAACACTAAACAAATACTCCTGGCCTTTCTGCTTTTGCATCGTGAGTTCTGGGATTATAAGTATGTGCCAGTGTACCTACCAAGCCCAAGATAAATTTCTAAAATCTAAATTGTTTTTCTCACTTGAGTCTTACATTTTAGAAGCAGAAAGGACACCTCATTCCCTTTACCTTGGAGTGAGAACAGTGAGCCAAAAGTTGAGCTTCCCTGGTCTTGCCTTCTTAAGGTAGTGTGGAGACGTCAGAAGGATGGCTCGTGGACTCTCAGTGGGTGATCCCTGTGCAGCTGTGCACGCCCGTCCTTTCCAGTCTGTGGTACTTGCACTTACAGAGTCTTCCTCAAGAGGAAAGAAATGAACAAATGGGGTGGGTACTGGGGACCCGCAAGGCTCTCTTGAATTAAGTCTAATATCGGCTGGCTTGGCATCTTGTAGTTTTTCTCCATTTAATTGGTATCTGGGGTGGTTTCTACCTTAATCCCAGCACCAGAAAAGTGGAGCCAAGAGGATGGTACATTCTAGGCGGTCCAGGACAGCAGAGTGAGGAAAGGCCATTGTGTCCCAGCACTCACCCCGGTCAGGATTTTGGGTGATCTTTCTTTTGCCTCCGGGGTGTTGGGATTCCGTGCAGACACCACCACACCTGGCTGGAGCATATCTTGACAGGTGTATGAGGGTGGTCACCAGGGAAAGGTATTTGTTCTGCCATTACGTTGTTGAGGGAGATGTGTGCTTTTTCAAGAAGCAGTAGTAATCTCTCCTATTCCCCCGTATTTGAGAAAGCACAGTATTTGCTGGTTAGTAGGTCTTCGGCACTAGCCCAGTCGGTAGCACTCCTTCCCTTCTGGCCGCTTCTCTTCTGTTGGATTTTGCTTCAGCCTCTGAGGGCCATTTTTTTTTTTTTTTTTCTGGTTGAACTGCCCTCCCCCGTGATACTCCTTTAGCCCCCCAGGATATCTCAGGCATTCTTTCACTTACTGAATTGTCAGCTGCTGGTTACTTTTCTCTGTATATATTTGCATTTTTTAAACTGGAACCTCATTTTCAATGTGGCATTTGCACTTAACTGTCTTTGGTGTTTGCAACACCTCCCAATTTTCACCTGAATTCTAGCACTGGGACTCAGTTTCTGAGTGGATATTAGTCAGTAGAAACCTGAAGCTCATTTTCTTTTTTATAGACTGTGATTGTTAAAGACACTTGGATTAATTTTAGGCTGGTCTTTATTAACTGTAAATTCTGCTTTGTTTTCGGTTACATTTTAAACTCACTAGAAGATGGGCTGGAGAGATGACTTAGTGATTAAGAGCACTTGTTCCCCTCCCTTTACCCATGAGGCAGTTTACATAAACCTCCAGGTCCAGGGCATCCAATGCCTCTTCTTCCCTCTTCAGGCTCCAGGCACATGTAGGGTACACATACACATATACAGTCAAAGCACTAATAAATATAAAATAAATATGAGCAATTTTAATAATTACCAGAGGTCTTAACCATTCTTTATTAAATTCTTTGACTTTTTTTTCCTGAGATAGGACCTCGTGTAGCCTAGGCTGTCTTTGAACTCTGTGTGACCAGAGAACTCCCTCATTTTCCTGCCCTTACCTTTCAAGGATTGGGATTGCAGGCATGTGCTGCCACGTGCAGTTGGTTTAGGCTGGGATCAAAGCCAAGGCCTGATATAAACTAGCAAGCACTCATCACTCACATCAGCAGTCCCAAAGCAGTCATCTCTTGATTAGGCAAGATAGTTTGTGGTTTTGCTTTCATTTGTTTTTGGTTTGTTTTGTTTTTGAGTTGGGTTCTCTATGCAGCCCTGGCTATCCTGGAACTTGCTATGTAGATCAGGCTGGCCTTGAATTCAGAGATCCACCTGCCTCAGACTCCTTAGTGTTGGGATTAAAAGCATGTGCCACTACATCTTGCCCAAGACAGTATTCTAATAAATGTTACCATACCTGAAAAATTGAGGCTTTTCCCCCCTGAGACGGGATTCCTTTGTGTAAAATAGCCCTGACTGTCCTGGATTCATTTTGTAGACCAGGCGGGTCTTGAACTCACAGAGAGCTATCTGCCTGCCTCTGCCTCCCTAGTGCTGGGTCTAAAAGTGTGTACCACCACACCGGCTTTTCTTTTAAAACTTGTTTTTCTAATAACTACATACTTGTTAAAGAAAGAATAAGACAGTGTAAAGCTACAGTATACTTTAGTCAGCCACTGTTTATCCTTTGACCTGTGTTACTTTTGCTCTTACATTTTGTATTTAAAGGTTTTCTAACATGCACAGTGGGGTCTAATAAGTCCCATGTATCTGCCATCTACCAGACGGTTAGCATGTGGCCATTCCTGTGCGTTTTAAGCCAGATCCTCAGTATAGTAGCATGTCACATTAGCATTTCAATAAATTTCTATAAAATAACCATTAAGCTTTTATAAACTAAAACTATAATTAGTGTGGGGAATAAATATATACTATAAATAAAAATGAACAATTTCTTAAGATTATTAACTTTCTAGTTCAACTTGCCAGTTTTATTATGACTTGAACTGTTTGTTTGAACTTGGGTCAGATAAGGTCCTTGGCTGCAGCTGGTTGATAAGGTTTAATAGACACGTGGAATGTTATTTTAATTACCTTTATTGTTTTTAAATTACATTTCTTCATTTGGGAGTCACTGCTAGTACACATGGAGGTCAGAGGAACACTTGGGGAAATTGGTTCTTTCCTTGTACCATGTGGTTTCTGGCCACCAAACTCGGGTGGTCAGCCTTGGTGGCAAATGCCATTACTGATGAGCCATCTCACTTCTGCCCTTACTCTTGCTCCCTCTCGAGGTTCCTTCTCCAGCACTCTGTCTCATGCAGAAATGTTCATGCCACTTACAGGACTTTGCTGCTCCACAGTGTTGTATAGTCTTTACTTGACAGTTACCTCCTGAGGACAATTTAATGTGTTCTTTTATTTCTATGTTAGTAGAAAATTGGTTATGTATGTTTAATATAAATTGAGATTTATTTTATATGCTAGTTGATCTTCTCCTCACGGTGTAACACTTGCATGGTCAGCTACTGTCTCATACTCTCTGCAGCAGTGTTGGTGAGGCTGGTGTAGTGCAGCCGGCTCCTTCAATGCTCACTTCTCACCGACTTCTCAGCTTTCTCCATGCTGAACAGTCCAGCTGTCAACATTCTGTTAGCCAATGAAAGACTTGCTATTAGGCATGATAAGTACCCAGTGCTTGGTAACAAGAGCTGATCCTGTGCATTAAATGCCATGAGGGTGTTTGGTGACTTGTGTTTCCTTCCTCTTTTAAGGCAAGATGGGCATATCAAGTTTTTAACCAAAGGAGATAATAATGCCGTTGATGACCGAGGCCTCTATAAACAAGGACAACACTGGCTGGAGAAGAAAGATGTTGTAGGGAGAGCAAGAGGGTGAGTGAGTCCCTGGGAGAGTGTCATGGGCTTTTCATATTACTTTAAACATGGTCTTACTGGGCATGACTGAGGGCATAACTGTTGGTCCTGGTTATGCCAAGTCACCATTTTGTTCTTAAAAAGATATGAATCTGAAAGTGCACTTAAGTCTTAAGGTGTACTATTCCTGAGGGGAGGGATGGGGGGCAGTAGAGTCAAGTATAATGCTGAGATGGTTTAGTGGAGATCATGAATAAAAGAACGTTGGCCAGGTGCGGCGGGACATACCTGTAGTTCCAGCTCCTGGGAGATAGGCCAAGAGGACCAAAGAGTTCAAGGCCAGACTCACTGAAAAGCTGTGAGTTTAAGGCTAGCGTGGGCTACCTGAGACCCTGGCTCTAAAAACAAGAATCATGTATTCAGTTCACCCAAGGAGCATTGATACCTGCACATGGCTAGGCTATTAGGATCCAGGGTAGCATTACTACTGCTTCATGAAACAAGTTATTAGAATTTTATCGAGACTATTTAAATTATTCATCTGAATTAATTTTATTGTATAAATAGAGTTTATATTGTTTTACTTCATCTTGAAGTTGATGAGATCAAATGAAAATTTTCAATTATATTAAGCCTGTTTATTTCAGATATTATCAGAACAGATCAGTGGAGGACAGGATTTGTAAGTTACTGGTACAAGGAAATATGGATTTGCTACTTTAATGTGTTAATAGTATTAACAATAACTTACCTTTATCA
The DNA here is from genome assembly GCF_011064425.1 of Rattus rattus. Classification (NCBI taxonomy): domain Eukaryota; kingdom Metazoa; phylum Chordata; class Mammalia; order Rodentia; family Muridae; genus Rattus; species Rattus rattus. The sequence goes on from NC_046155.1 coordinate 119,316,862, forward strand.
GGGCTTGCTATATTCTAGACTCATTATATGTGCCTTATATTGCTTCATTTTAACCTTCAAACAACTCTTAAGATTCCCATTCTGCAGATGAGGAAACTGAGACAAGCCTTGTTACGTATCAAAGATCACACTGATAGTGGTATTAAGTGGCTGGAGGCTCCGGAGCCCACACTCAGCCATCACAATGGCACTGCTAGCGTGGCATCCCTCACATGGGTGGGTGGGGGTGCTGGTTCTCTGTTTAGGTGCTTCACAGCATTCTTACTGTTGTCAGACCCTCTCCTCCTTACTACATAACTCAGCTGTGTGCTGCCACCTCACCGTGTGACGCGGCTGTGCACAAGAGCTGGCTGTTTCTGAAAGTTTCTTCAATTATGAGAAATGTAAAGGAATCCCAGATCAGATCAAGAGCCCTATGTTGGAGCTAAACATAATCTACAGTAGGTCATCCATGGCTCTGAGAAAAGGGTTTCCAAATTTGTTCATTTCCAAAGATGCTCCTGTCATTTTCAGACTCGCTCACAGCTTTAGTCTTTGTCTTTCCATTAGCTTGAGAAGATTTCTCTGTGTAACTCACTCTGTAGACCAGGCCAGGCCAGCCTTGAACTCAGAGACCCGCCTGCCTCTGCCTCTCAGTGCTGGGGTTAAAGGTGTGTGCCTCACACCTGGCGACATTTGTCAGATATGACAATAATCCCACTGCTGTCTGTGTTGTTTTCACTCCAAGGCCATTAGTGTGTTCATTCATACATCAGTACGTTCATCACCACTCACAGAGCTACACTTTTTCTGTAGCTCACACGGCTACCAGCTGTCCTCGCTTTAGCCCTGGTTAGCAGCATTTCTAGTTTGCTTTTGCAAACACCATATTATCGTTAGAAATATCCAGTGGTTCTACCCAGTCTTCCCAGTAACATTTTAAAAAAACAGTTGAAGCATATGCACATTTTGAAGCTTTTTGACAACTTTTCTGTATGTTTCTTCTGTGTAAGAGTGCCCCTTTGTATGCATTTGTATGTTTCTTCTGTGTAAGAGTGCCCTTTGTTTGCATTTGTATGTTTCTTCTGTGTAAGAGTGCCCCTTTGTATGCATTTGTATGTTTCTTCTGTGTAAGAGTGCCCCTTTGTTTGCATTTGTATGTTTCTTCTGTGTAAGAGTGCCCCTTTGTTTGCATTTGTATGTTTCTTCTGTGTGAGAGTGCCCCTTTGTTTGCATTTGTATGTTTCTTCTGTGTGAGAGTGCCCCTTTGTATGCATTTGTATGTTTCTTCTGTGTAAGAGTGCCCCTTTGTTTGCATTTGTATGTTTCTTCTGTGTAAGATGCATTTGTATGTTTCTTCTGTGTGAGAGTGCCCCTTTGTATGCATTTGTATGTTTCTTCTGTGTGAGAGTGCCCCTTTGTATGCATTTGTATGTTTCTTCTGTGTGAGAGTGCCCCCTGTATGCATTTGTATGTTTCTTCTGTGTGAGAGTGCCCCTTTGTATGCATTTGTATGTTTCTTCTGTGTGAGAGTGCCCCTTTGTTTGCATTTGTATGTTTCTTCTGTGTGAGAGTGCCCCTTTGTATGTATGCATTTGTATGTTTCTTCTGTGTAAGAGTGCCCCTTTGTTTGCATTTGGTTCTTCTTTGTTCGGCTCTGCGGCTCCCTAGGCCGCCTTGCGTTGGGTAAAAAGAGATATCTTATTTTCCAGGTTCGAGTACTCAGGCTTCCCCTCCAGTAACTTCTTTTTGAAGAATTTTTTTTAAAGTTCCAAACTATATAAAATTTGGGTAAAAAATATCAATTTTCCAGGGGCTGGGGATTTAGCTCAGTGGTAGAGCGCTTTACCTGAAGAAGGCCCTGGGTTTTTAAAGTTCCGAAAAAAAACTATAAAAAAAAAAAAAAAATCTCAATTTTAACAGTATAAGCCCTTTAATGGCTTTTAATAAGAAATGTAATAATGTGAAGTAAGGAACTGATTCTGGGAAGTGTAAACCTGGGCATGGACAGCTGGCAGCCAGGCTTCACTGCCCAACTCACTTTTCATCGACTCCTGCCACTGAGCTGGACACTTAATGTAATGAGTCACCTTCCTTTGTGGAAATTGTATTTATAAAGCCTAAGCTGATATTTCAGAGTCAAGCTGTACCTTGCTCTCACAGGCAAACCTGTGACTGTGATGCAGCCACCTTTCAATTTAAAAAAAAAGTTTTTTTTCTGGATTACTTCACACTGATACCAATGGTTCTGAGTCTCATTGTTTTTAAAAATGTTACTGAACAAAATTCACATATAAGATTCTCTATTTTAAGGGACATAGTTCGCAGATTTTAATATATCTACAAGTTTGTGCAACCATCACTACTATCTAATTCCAGATCATTTCTCTCCACCCTCAAGTAATCCTCCACACTCTAGCAGGCAGGACTCACGGCCTTCCTCCTGCAGCTGCTGACAGCGCTAACCTACTATGTAGGTGCCTGGCTCCTGTGGGACATCTCATGTAAACAGAATCATAGTTGTGGTCTTCCGTGTTTGACCTTTGAAAATTAACCTAATTTTCAAGGTTAATTCATCTTGTAGCATGCAATACAATTTTTAGAAATGAAACTAATACCCTACCAACAAAAAATATTTAATAGAGATGCCTGGGAAATCAGAAAGTTGGACCTGTTAGTCACAGAGAAGAGAAGAGAGGGGTGTCAGAAAAAGATGAGAGACTGGCAGGAGAGTTGGTACAGAATGTCACAGTGAAAAGGAATGAGACTAAAGAGGGACCGTGACGCTGGAAGCAACCAGACAAAGCTGTCCTGACAAGTCAGAAGGGGAAGTGAAGTGCACCAGGCAAAATGTCTGCCCCTAAAGCGTGTGTGCTGCAGGCTTCGATGGTAGAGTGGCAATGCTCACTACATGATGTGTTTAGTGAACCCTGAATACATGTTTTGAAAGTCCCCATAAAAATGCTATGCCATAAAGTGCATGTAAATTACAGGTAAATAAAAGATAAAGCTGTGTCTAGGTGCGGAGGCACATTTGTCCTCCCAGCTGCCTGGAGCAGGGACAGGGTGCTCTTGAGGTGACGCTGTTTGCAGGAGCACAGTGAGACCCTGTTGTGAAAATTAAAAATATGGGGCTGGATAGTTGGCTCAGTCGTTAAGAGCCCTTGTTCTTCCAGAGCTTTGCAGTAATTTGTGGGTGTCTCCTTTCAGCTCTTGGAGAGCCCATATGCTGACGCAGGTTTGCTGTGGTGAAACTGCGTGCCACCGTGTACCTGTGCCACACACCTGTATTAGACCTAAACGTCTTGAACTTGAGTGTACAACAGCATTGTTTGGGGTGCACGTTTCAGGGATTTGTTTAAACTCAAAAAACATGGAGACACTAGAGAAGTATAATTTTGTGTTTTGTGTAGCCCAAGCTAGCCTTGAACTCTCTGTTGTAGTGGAGAATGACTGATCCCCCTGGCTCTCAAATGTTGGCATTTAGGTTTGTAGCCCTACACCTGGATAATGTGATTTGGAGATCAAACCCAGGGCTTCATGCCTTTCTGCTAGGCCAGCGTCTGCCTTCTGAGCTACAGCGGCAGCCCCAAGTGACTCTGTTAAGAAGATCCAGCTGTGGAGAAACATTAGCGTACAGAAAGGGAATTTGGGGAAGGGAGGGAGAAAGACCAAATTAGTTTTTAAAGAGTACAGGAGATGGGAAGTAAGAAGAGTTCTTAGCAGGACACTAAAAACAGTGTCTGTTGAAGTATGCCAGTGGCTTTGATGGTGGAGATGTTAACTGGGAGGTGCTTTCTGTTTCTCTGACCTGTGGCAGGAAGGGTCTGTGCACACAGTCAAAGTGGACAGTGATAAAAGAGTTCAGTCCACACGGGCCATTGCCACATTATGGCCAGTCTGTCTGAAGTCTGCCGGTGGCGGGGAGGATGAAGAAAGGTGAGCCTTGGAGCTTGCTCACCTCCTTTTCTATCACAGTGGTGATACCTGATAACTCTCTTGTTTTGTCCTGAATTATTATTGCTGCTGTTGTCATTGTGATAGGGTATCATTGTATAGCACTATTTGAGCTAGAACTTGATATATAGACCAGGCATTAAGATTTGTCACCAGGTGGTTTTGCTCAGTTTGAGGAGATGAAGAAAAACAAAGCTAGTGAAAACACAGGGCTGGGGAGATGGCTCAGTGGTTAAAGTGCTCGAAGCTCAATTGTAAGTACCCAAGTTCAGATCCCCAGAGCCTCTGTAAGTGCTGGGTGGGCTTGGTCACCCATCTCTAATTCCAGTTTGAGAAATCAAAGTACAGATACAGCAGTCTAAAGGTAGGTGTAGAAATAGGTTTGTGAGTTATTGGAACAAAAGAGGAAGGATTTCAAGAGCAAGTTGTAGTCATTAAAATCAAATACTGGGGCTGGAGAGATGGCTCACTGGTTAAGAGCACTGACTGCTCTTTCAGTCGATTCTTGACTCCCATGAGCAGCTCGCAACCATCTGTAACTCCATTTCCAGAGGATCCAGTGCCCTCTTCTGTTCTGTGGGCACCAGGTATATGTACATACATACACACAGAAAACACTCACACATTAAATAAATCTAAGAATTGAAAAAAATTACTAAAGAAATATATAGGGAAATGGAAGCTAAGACTGGTTTGCTGCATGTGGTGATAAAAATGGTTCTAGAGGCATCTCAGAGATAGGCACAGTGACACATGTACTCATCCAGCAGTTTAGGAGACTAAGCCAGGTGGAAGTGAGTTCAAAGCGAGCCTGGGCTGCATTTCAAGACCCTACCGAAAAATAAAATGAGGATTAAGAGGGCCAAAGCCAAACTATGGTTAAATGAGTGGGCGGTGGAGCCCTGCGTTCAGTGACTACCGGACATGAAGTACCTTGCAGTGTGCTGCAGTACGACTTATCTCTCCACCAAGATTGGCAGCTCCCTAAAGGCTCTGAGGCCACACCCAGCCCCTAGCCTAGAGATACCAACTAGAGGGGGCTGGAGAGATGGCTCAGCGGTTAAGAGCACTGACTGCTCTTCCTGAGGTCCTGAGTTCAATTCCCAGCAACCACATGGTGGCTCACAACCATCTGTAATGGGATCCGATGCCTTCTTCTGGTGTGTCTGAAGACAGTGACAGTGTACTTATGTATAATAAATAAACAATTCTTAAAAGAGAGAGAGAGAGAGAGAGAGAGAGAGAGAGAGAGAGAGAGAGATACCAACTAGAGATCTAAGATCTGCTTCTGCCACACACAAGCCGTGTACCTTGGGCCCGTGATCCTGTTTCCTCATCTATAAAATGGTGTAATCCTAACTGCCCTGTGACAGGTTGGAAGGAACAAATATAATGTATGCAAGTGGACTTTGTGAACTGAAAATTAGTCCTCTGGAAGGTACTGGTGATTCTGGTCAGTAAACGTTAGCAGCTGCTTCATCTGGGTGTTTTTCTGTGACAATAAGTTGTTTGTTTACTCGTTTGTCCTAGGTTTGTTCCTTACATTGGAATCGTGACGATCCTCATGAATGACTATCCTAAATTTAAGGTGAGAGTGCGGGAACTATATCTTTGAAATGAACTGGTCTTGGGTTGAGAGTGCAGCTCAGCGGCACGCATGCTCAGCGTGTGAGGCCGGGACTCAGCCCACCTCACCCGCAGTGCTCTTCTGTTTTAGCTTGGAAACTGCCAGGTGGATTACTGCTGACGCATGAAGGAAGAGTTTACTTCAGTAACTGGTCCTGGTCACGATAGAGTTCAGGACCGATGAGGACTAAGAGGTATTGGAAGTGACCTGACTTGTGTCCCTGTTTCCTTTTCCAGTATGCAGTACTGTTTCTGCTGGGTTTATTTGTGCTGGTCCATCGTGAGTAAGAAGCCGGCCTCGCTGGTCCTGGGAGGATGCTGTCTTGTTGTTACTGAATGTTGGAGTAGACCCTGGCCTGTGACTGGCGGGTATCCGGAGGACACACATGGCGGCACTTCTGGGTAGCACTGCTTTGCGTTACTTTGTGTTTCCACACCCAAGGATGTGTGGGCGGGTGCATGTGCACCATGGCGTGCACACAAGGGGACTGTCAATCACAGGCTTTCATATGTTGTCATTGTCACTCTTTCACATTTTTGTACATCAGTGAATTTTTTATATTAAAAGGTTGAGCCAAAGCCCCCAGTGTTTGTATTTTGAAGCCAAGCTTCACTTTTAAAGTGCCTACAGAGCTCTGTGCATGCAAACACAGCTCTGCATGAGTTCAAACCTGTCGTTCCTCCTTAACTTGGGAAGGGCACATAATGAGGCGGTCATAAGTCTTAACTTTTCAAAATTTTAAATAAAAGACTTTGCACATTGAACCCCTTCCCCTGAATTCTGTTTGTTGGGAAAGCTGAAATGTGCCTTTCTTGGCTGGTTCTTAGTACCCATTATGGGTTTATAAAGGCTTCGATGTGGCTGGGCCTGGTGACACATGCCTGTTACCCAGCTCCTGAAATATCTCAGCGAGTTCAAGGCCAGCCTGGGCTAAAGGAGAAAGGCATTAGCATGAAGAGTCCTTCAACTGTGACAGTTGATCAGATATTAACAAATGTCTTTTTGGTTTAGGTTTGTTTTGTTTCTGTGAAGCCAAAGTAGCCATTGACGTTCATAGGAAATCTGTTAGTCACAATCAACTCTTCACTAGCGTGTGACTCAGATATGTATAATCCTACATGGTGTGACTGAGAGAGCCAGAGAAACCTCACCTGGCTGTGAAGACACCTAACCCCTTGTCTGCTGGGGCTCGCTCACCTACGCCACGCTGTGGATTAGCATTCGGACGGGCAGGTGTACGTGCAGGAAGCCAGCACTGTAATTCTAATTTGCCTAAACCCATTCGTTTTAGTGGCCAGCTTTGCATTTTCTCTAATGCAGGTTTAAGGAGACAGCATAAGTAGTGACTAAGAGCCCAATTGTGTTTTCTTTTCATTTTGAAATCAGAATGTAGGGTAAACTAATATGCAGTAACACAAAATACTTCTAATTCTGCCTTTCTTGTTTAATGTGCAATTTCAAAGCAAGCTTGTGGTCGGCTTCTTTCTGTTTATTCAGCTGAGGTACAGCCTGTGCTGTTTGCTAATGGAATGGAGTAGACAAGCTTCCAAAGCCTTCCCTGTATAGAATACCGCTATCTGAGACCCACTAACTAGGAGACCTTTGCATATAGTGCTTAATGATACCAGCTCTTCACAGATGGCTTTCTCAGCCTGTGAAACTTACTTCCCAAGATCCCTGAGGGTACTCAGACCGCCTCTTCAGTGGCATGGCCGAGTACTATTACTCTTATTTCTAGTCATGTGTGGAGATAGAGTCCATACTCTTTGTCTCAGTGCCCTAGCTCTTTTTTCTTCCTTTGCTAGAAGCTCCTATTACAAAGGCTTCGTTTTTCTTAAAAAGTAGCCAGAGCATTTAAAACACTTGAATCATTCTATTAGCCAAAAATAAGAAGATTATTTTGGGGAGAGTTATTGTGTTCCCAAGTTTTATATTGTTGAAAGCTAAGACATAAGACTTAACACTAAGATCTGGGGCGCTAGAGAGCGGTGACTCAGCACTAAGTACTGGCTGTGCTTCAGAGGCCTCTCGTCCTGGCTTCCAGCAAGGCGGCTGTGCACAGCACCTGTATTTCCAGTTCCATGGAGAATCTGGTGCCCTCTTCTGACCTTCACGGCACTGATGACATGTGGTACTCATCCATCCATTCAGGCAAAGGCTCACACACAAAAATGAAGGCTGCATAGCTGGTTGTTGATTAACAGCACACACTGCACCTTTACAGGATGTGAGTTCAGTTCCCAGCACCGACATGAGGCAGGGAACTCCAGTTCAGGAGGTACAGTTGCTGCACACACACACACACATATAAATATGTAAATAAAAATATATCTTTCAAAAATAATAAATCTTTAAAACTTAAAAATTAAACATTTTGAGCTTTTTTTAAAATGTAAGAAATTAAAATAGTTCTTGAAATGGGGGTGGTTGGAGACAAGAATGCTCGCTGGAGTAATGGGTACTTAACCCACATGGCAGCTCACAACTGCCCATAACTCCAGCTCCAGGGGACCCACACTTTCTGGTCTCTTTGGGCCCCTACGCTTATATACATATACACAATTTAAAATAAATCCTAAAAAAACAGAAAGTGTAAGAAATGAGCCAGGCACATCAGTACACACTTACAATCCAAACCACGCAGGAGGCTGAGGCAGGAGGACTGTTTGAGCCCATGAGGTTGAGACCACCCATCATGTTGAGACCCAACTCACCAAAACAAAAATACAAAAGACCGTAAGAAATGCCAGAGAAACATAACTAGTAATTGAATTGGCTTCCCAGTTCTTTGGGATTTGGCAAGATTAGTGGAAGCGTGGAGGGCTCAGCCACTGGAAGGAATTGGAAATGGGACGAGAACTAATAAAACTTTAAACTGGAATTTGATACCAGGATGCTCTCTTGGCTCCCATAGCTCCAGCTAATAGATTGTTGTGTCATTTCCTCAGTTCCAGTCCCACGCCTCTGACTTGACCATCCCATTTTTAAACTCGAGCTCCTCAGCCAGTTCTCACATGTTCAGAGAGGTGCTAGGTGGTGCCTTTCCCCGTGTGTCTCATTGCTAAGCCCGAGTCTCCCTTTGCCGTCCATCTCCATTAGCAATTACTGCTTCCTGTTGCTTGAGTACCATGGCCCGAGTCCTTGCTCATTCCTCCCTCTCCTGCTGCATTCCCCAGCCCCATGATCCCGTCTGTGGGCACTGTAGGTCATTCCTTTGGGTGTGTGTGCCTCTTACTTCAGAAGTGTCCCATCACTGAAGCAGACAATTTGTTTTTGTCCTATCCCTCAGTCTTGCTCGCAGGCTCAGTTGAGGCTTTGGACGCAGATAGTAGTGAATGGACATCTCCACGTCATTGTCCTGCTGTCCCCACTGTATTGCCTCTTCCTCTCCTCTGCTTGAGTCTAACCATCTTTAGATATAATTTTCTTCTGCTGCTGATCCTTGACAGCTTTACAGTATTTTGGATTTGGGGTATGGTCTCAAGATTCCTGGCAGGTTGTGAGCAGCTCTCCTGCAGGAGCCTCATTTTATAGACGCTACTCTATTTCTCCAGTAGCATGAAGCAGCGTCTATTAAATGCTGGGTATAGTCATGCACTGGAAGCAGAGGCATAGTATCTTAGATTAGTGTTGTTGTGAGCAGAGCGTATGAGTCATTAAAGTGGTTTGTACTTTCCTGTTATTTAGTAAGTACATTCTCTTGGCCTTGCCAAATTTCAATCTGAAAACTTCCTCTCACCATGGTTCCATCTAAGCAGCACGCACCCCTTAATGTTAATTCTGCGTTCTTGCTTCTGGACGCCTGCAGACTCTTCCTGTATTGTCTTTATTGGCTGCGCTGTTGACGTTTGTCACTTTACCTGGGGACTCATAGGTTTTGAGAGCCTCATCTTCCTTGATTGCTCATGAATTTTTCGAGGGACTTGCACAGAGGCTCTCTAGCGTAGTGCTCGGGTGCGTGCTTCCGTGTTTTATCACGTTCAATAGCCGTTCATCACATGGGGGAGACACTAGTCCATCGTCTGCTGTCGCTCTCCTTATGACAGCGTCCTAACACCGTTGCACTTGCTTCAAGGGATGATCTAATTGTAGCTGGCTCCATGGACTCTCGCTTCCTTGGGGTGCTCTTTGAGCCAGGAAGGCGGTGCGAGCTGTTTTCTGCCTGTCTGTACTTACATTGCTATTCTCTGATGCAGGAACTGAACAATACCAGGGCCTGTGGTATTGTGTGGATATAGAAAACACTGTTTAATCGAGGAATGTTATTGAGGCTAAAATGATCAAGGCTTACCATGAATTGTGAAGACATTGCTTCCAAGGCTCCCTGTAAGCCTCATTCAGGGTCCTTCCTGTCTCTGCTCTCCTCAGACCCCATTCTCTGCATCCGCATGGGTCTTACCATGTAGACATGCCACTTTCGCTTATGCCAGTCACTGCCTGGGGTGCAGCTGACAATATTCTCATTCACTCAGCAGATGCTTATTGGACATCTGCTGTGTCAGCTCCAGCGACCCAGCCATGAGGGTAAGGAGCAGTCTTTGGTGCCCTTTTGGAACTCTGCCTTGGTGGGTGGAACATGTCTCAGTCTTTCCCAGGTAGGATCCTAGTGTGATCACAGAACAACGCTGGGAGCGTCCAATGGAGTGCTGCTTATCCTGATGAGTGTGCACGGTGCGTCCTGCTTCAGACTGCCCAGTGCTTTGTGCTTGTTCTCTCTAACGTCCTCTCAGGGCACAGGCTTTCTCTGTGTCCCTCTCCCCAGAGACTGACGGTTGATTCCTTTAGGCACTGAGACAGGTCTGGTTTTGGATTCATCTTTGGGTATCCCCTAGTTCCTGGTACAGTATTGTGTTTATTTTTATTTATTTTTTTAAGATTTATTTATTGGGGTTGGGGATTTAGCTCAGTGCTAAAGATTTAGAGCGCTTGCCTAGAAAGTGCAAGGCCCTGGGTTCGGTCCTCAGCTCCGAAAAAAAAGAAAGGAAAAAAAAAGATTTATTTATTTATTTTGTATATGAGTACACTGCAGCTGTCTTCAGACACACCAGAAGAGGGCACCAGATCCCATGACAGATGGTTGTGAGCCACCATGTGGTTGCTGGGAATTGAACTCTGGAAGAGCAGTCAGTGCTCTTAACCACTGAGCCATCTCTCCAGCCCCTGTGTTTATTTTTAAATTTATTTAAATACTTGTCTTGTTCTGTATAGATATGTGTAGTATTATATGATAAAATATAAATTTGTAACTGAAGAAATTAGAGTTGAAATCATGGTTGGAGTGGAAATGGATAAAACCAGATCTGCCCCCAGTTGCCTTATGTAAGACCTAAGATGGAGAAAGTCTGTTGTCTGCTGGAAGGGATCTGTAGCTTCTCACTCCCGGTTTCCTAGTGTCTAGTACAAAGAAGGAAACTGTGTGCTTTGTAGAATGGGCATAAAATGTAATAAAAAGAAAGTCGGGTGGCAGTGATGCATGCCTTTAATCCCAACACTCGGGAGGCAAAGGCATCTGTGTGAGTTCCAGGACAGCCAGGGATACACAGAGCAGCCATGCAAGAAAACATCATCATCATCATCATCATCATCATCATCATCATCATCATCATCATCATCATCATCAATCATCATCATCATCAATCATCATCATCATCATCATCATCATCATCATCATCATCATCATCATCAAGAAAGCTTATAGTAGTTTCCAAGGACAGAGCTCTTGGACCACACTGTCTGAATTAGCCTGGTAACTCGGCTGAGGCTGTCTCCCAGAAGCTTCTCAGTATGGTTAGTTTGGCAGCCCGTGTCTAGTCCTGGCACAGGGAGAAGTAGAGGCAGGCACATGAGGAATTTGAGGCCCAGCCTTAGCTACAAACAGCAAGCTCAAGGCCACTTTGAGCTACACAAGACTCAATCTCAAAACACAAACGAGAGCCATATCCGTCAGATGTCTGCGCTCTCCTTATGACAATCTTCTGTACACTTCCATGGAGTAGAAATCTGATATCCTCGTTATCCTGACACTCCTGCCCCAGCCTCTTATTCTGATCAGTCAAGAACATGTTGCCTTGTTGTTTTTCTGAAGCTTGGGAACTATTGACTCTGACTTACAAGTGCCTGTCTCAGGCATTCCCAGCATGCCTCTGCCCGCTGTCAACCACTTCACCCAACCTTGGCTCTAAAGCCTGCTCCCTGCTTTAATTCATGGAGTCCAGTCAGACAGACTTATGCTCAGAACTTAATGTTAGGCAAGTACATGAATTATCTGACATCCAGCTTTGATCAAAGCTCTCACTCAGCCTTCCAGTGTATTCAAGCCAAAACCAGGGTGCTGCAGAGTTCTTTCTCAGAACTGGTCAAGAATTGAGGTAGTACCAAGTGTGGAAGGAGTGATGCAGGTGTGCTGGCGTTTTGATTTAGGAACCAAGGCGTCACAGGCACGCTTTGGGTGGGAACATGCTCTGTTGTGTGGACTCGCTGCTCTCACCACTAACAAGTGAACATGCCCTGGTGATGGGCTTCAGACTTCCCCGGGCTCTGCTCTCCCTGGGATCCCGCCCTCTGTCTACTGAAAGTACTTTACAGTTTATAGCAAACCTTCATTCTTTCCTGTTTTCCCACATAAGCAGGCTTTAATGAAAGTTGGACGTGATATGCTTCTACCCCTGCATCTTCTTAACCTAATCGTCCTTGTATTTGCCCTCCTTCTCCCTTCTGGGCGGAACTGGGTTTCTCCTTCTAGGATTTTCTTTCTGTCTCTGTCCAGCTTTAGCCTGGTGATCCCCACTGTGCTGGGGTGGACACCCACATGGACAGTTAGGCCATTCATTCGCCTTTCCGAGCCGCACCTTTTCAGTGTGGATGACACATTGTTTTCTGTACACCTGGACCACCTTGCTAATCTGTTGACCTTTGTGGTGTCCTCGGACAACCTGAACTTCATCATCCTATCAATTGGGCACTATATTTCTGTTTCCGCTTTAGAAAGGGGGAAGACATCATGTTCTTTGGAACGTGAGAGGGTGCACTTAAATGCTACTTAATTGTCAGAACTCACAAAGGGATTGAGCTTCATTCTGTCGGCCGGCTGCTCTAGTGATGGCTGCAAAGACAAGAGCTATTGTTTCCTATTTAACAAGCCTCAGAATAACCTGTTCCACACAGGAGAGAAAGCAGAGTTCAGGCGTTTACACTGAGTCTTTGCAAGGTCAGTGCACAGCAGCGGTCTGCTCTTTTCCCAGTGCAGGCTGCTGTGCTGGGTGCCTTACCCTGTCCTATCCTTGGAAATTGAATAGGCTACTGCAGAAAACATAGATTTGCAAAGTCCTCTCTTCCTCGGGTTTGCTCAGATTATCAAATCTCTTAGAAATCATGAGATTCTGTACCAGATTCCCAAGTATTTAAACCTCTTTGGACACACATCCCAGCACTGAAGAGGTTGAACCAAGAGGATTTTGAGTTCAAGGCCAGCCTTGGGCTCCACAGTGAGTGTAAGTCTCTAAAATCCAAATCGATTTTTAGAAACCCTCTGTGGGGTTGAAAATATTACTTGAGTTGTGTAACTGTCACCTTAAATGTGCAAACGTTACATGCACGGTTAGGCCTGCCCGATACCTGGCCTGCTCACTCTGCAGGGCTTCCTGACATCCTGAGCTCTCACTCCCCTCACTGAGTAGCGGCTTCCTGGCTTTCTGTGTGTGTCAGATGGAGCTAGGTTTTGCTCAGATCAGTGAGCCTGCAAGAACAGAACTCAGTGTTACGTGCAGGAGAGCAGTGAGACTGGAAAGGCAGTGTCACTAGCTCTGCCCCCCAGAGAACTCGAAACTTACCCTGGTGCTGAGACGATGGCGTGGGAAAACAGGCGTGCATGTGTTAGGGAGAGCTGTGTCTGTTCTCACAGCTTTGGGTGCGTGAGGCAGTGCCCCAAAGGTGTCATGACAGACTTGAAGCCTGACTCTAGTGAAATGTCTGGGAGGTTACGCAGTCTCTGAGGGGATCTTCGCAATAACATAAGAGAGAAGCTTGTCAAGTGAGTTCCTTCAAGTGTTGGCTTAAGGAAGTCAGCGCTCACTAAATACTATTCCCCTTGGTTTCTCCATCCACAGACCACAGAGATAGTCTGGGTGTGGGGTGGCTGCAGAAGGCGGGAGGCAGTTAGTTGCACGGGGAGTGATTATTATGGGAAGGTGTAAGAGCTATATCTGAACACCATGGCTAAGCTGTGACAAGAGAGCAGGGAAGTGTGAATGTCAGGTTGAGGGTGAGAAGCAAGGAGACTGAAGGGAAAAGCCAGAGCCAGAAATGGACTGTCATTGTCCCGTGCTGCACTCCAGAACCTCAGCAGCACAGCCTCCGAACACTTCCCGGGGCCTGGGTGATGGCCCAGCTTCGTAAGGTGCTTGCCATGCAAGTATGAGGACCTGAGTTCAGAGTCCCAGCACCAAATAAAAGGCCAGGGGTGTGGGCAGGCACCTAGAATCCCAGTGCTGGGAGGTGGGGACAGGAGGATCCCCAGGCATACTGCCTAGCCAGCCTTAAATCAGTGAGCTTCAGTTTCAGCAAGAGACCCAGCCTCAAGGCAATCGGTGCAACAAGGCTGAGCTAAGCTCAGGTTCTTACAACGTACAAGACAAACTGTATGTACACATATGTGTGACCAGTGTCCTACGGTGAGATGAGAGTATGATGAGAGAATAACCCAGAATCTGCATGGCAGACAGCAGAAGCAAGAGACCCTGCCCCAAACAAAGCAGAAGGCAAGAACTGACCCCTGAAAGTTGTCCTCTGGCCTCTACATGTGGGTGTACACACACGCACACACACACACACACACACACACACACGGAGTACAACTGAGGGAAATGCCTAATGTGCTAACCCCTGACATCCACAGAATGCCAATCCCCTCCTGGGACGGTGATCCACAGGACACCTGCTATGTGGAGGAGGAAGGACAGCAGACCAAGGTGAGCAGAGTGGCTCACACTGTGGTCTACATAGCGAGTTCCAGGACAACTGAACTACATAGCTCATGTCTCAAAGCAAAAAGATTATGCTAGGAGGCTCAAATGCTGCAGCAAAGGGTCCAAGACCTAACACCACATTCCGTCATCCACACCTTGCCCTAGTTTCCAATGAGAAGGTGAACTCTTGGAAGCCAGGAGTTGGCATCCCCTTCTGTCCCTCCCACAATGCTCGGTTGGCACATACCTGCCCCTGCTCACTCAGTGGTGCCACTGATGGCTGAAGATATTTTCCAAGACTGGTAAGGACAGCTCTGGAAGACAGTTCTGCTCCTCAGCAAGTACTTGTACTGTCAGGCAGTGGTGCACACCTTTAACCCCAGCACTCAGGAGGCAGAGGCAGGCAGCTCTGAATTCGAGGCCAGCCGCGGCTCGGTAGTGAGTTCCAGGACAGCCAGGGCTACACAAAGAGACCATTCCTCGAAAAGAAATAAACAAGCCACAAATAGTTGTACTAAAAAATGTAAAACTATTAAAGGTATATATAGGTGGTGTGGTTATTTCCGTTTTACAATAGAAGAAAGTGTCATCTGGCCCAGCAGTCTTTCTACTGATCTGACCTACAGGGTAGGTCGGCCTAATGCCGAGTATGGCAAGCCAGGCCCTCCAAAGGGCGCCACTCCGGTCCCTTCCCCATCATTCTGTCCCCATTCTGGGCACAGAACTTTTCCAGGTTGCCCAGTGTGTGCCATTTGTGAGAGCAGAGCGGTACAAGCAAGGCTCAGATGGCTTGAGACAGGAGGTGACAGGATTCTTTCGTTGGAGTTTCTCTGCCGGATGATGCCAAACACATGCTGCCAAGAGCAGGGCTTCTTGTTCCACTTTAGCTTTAAGGAGAAGCTTTGAGGGTTGTGTTGGTGGCCAAGGAGGGTCTTGGGAACCACCTTTGCTGGGGTGGGGGCGATGCCACACGCCAGGTTGCACGTGACTATAGTGGGTTTCTGCTAGAAACCTCAGGGTGGCAAGGCTGTGTGGGCGGAGCCTGCAGGGGGCGGGGCTCTGGGGCGGAGCGAGCTCCGCTCCTCAGGCAGGCTCCGCTCCAGACTGTAGTTTAAAAGGCTGGAAGGCGGGCTTCAAGAACTAGCTAGTATCCTGAGAGTGCCAGAGAAAACCCGTTTGGCACAGCCATGACCCGACAAGCAGGGAGCACTTGGCTGCTCCGTGGTCTCCTGCTCTTTGCCTTGTTCGTTTCCGGCATCACCCCCTTCACCTGGGATCTCCCGGAGCCCCGCAGCCGAGCAAGCAAGATTCGAGTGCACCCTCGGGGCAACCTCTGGGCGACTGGTAAGTGTTAGGGGACTCCGACAGGGATGCCTCACTCACATTGGTATTCAATTGTCTTTTCAACCCTCTGGAGGCTCTTAGTAGCGGAGCTCCTGCAGACCCGTGAGCTCATCAAGTTTGAGAGACGGGAATCTTGGGACCCTAGCACTCACAGACATGGCTAAGATAACCCACTTAGCAAGTTTAAGACAGAGCTGGGCCAGCATCTTAGATCTGGTTACCAGTCGATCCCCCTTCCCTTAGGCAAACTACTAGGTTTTCTCACCTGGTATCTTCTCTGCATATCCATCTCGAGGCACCTTCTCCATTTCCTTCCCTGGTAGGTAATCTCCCTGGTCCTGAGCTATCTACCCTTCTTCTGTCCTGCGCGGGTCAGCTTTCCTCCACCCAGAGATCTGTGGCTTCCTGCTGAGGAGAATGTTTCTTATCTACCCTCTGTGAGAGCTGAATGGTAGAATAGACCAGAACTTGCTTATGGTAATAGGGCCCTCATTCCTAGCTTCCATGTACCTCGGCACCTCCTTTTTGTAGGTCACTTCATGGGCAAGAAGAGTCTGGAACCCCCGAGCCTGTCACTGGTGGGTACGGCACCCCCTATCACCCAGAGGGAGCAGAGACTACAGCTGAGTCATGATCTGCTCAGGATCCTCCTGCTACAGAAAGCTCTAGGCATGAACCTCAGTGGTCCAGCTCCCCCAATCCAGGTAAGTCCCTTCCCCAGTACCAGCACGGAAGAATTGCCACCCTGTATGGGTTCAGGGTGGGACTGCCTAGCCAGAGCAGAATGCGAATGGATTCCAGAAAGCCAGGGTCCCAGGGCTCAAAGGAGGAATATCCCAAAGACTGAAACATGACGCAGCAGACTACAGGGGAAAGGAGTTCCTCCTTGCCCATCCCAGTCTGAAGTCACAGACTAGGAGTACTCCAGCCCTTAAATAGAGTGTTCTCCAGGCCACACAGCCTTGTCCACCCCAGCTGTCATCCGGTGTATTAGCCAAGCCCACCTTTGCCATGCCAGTCTGTGCTTGTGTCCCGAGCTGTGATCCCTGAGGCCTAGAGGTGGAAGGGAAGTTACCAGTCGTGACAACTCAGACGCAGCCTGCTCATCAACCAGTGCTCCTGACAGAAAGGCTCTGCAGGGCTGTCTTGAGCATTAAGGATGCTTAGCACATCCCTGGTCTCTACCTACCAGATGCCAGTGGGACATTCCCTCCTCACCACATTGTGATAACCAAAATTCCCTCCAGACCAAGAGCAATGCACTTGCCTGCAGTCCCAAATGCCTCAGAGGTTGAGGCAGGAGGATGGTTTGAGATAGGGAGTTTGGGGAAAACGAAAACCAAGGCCTTCAGACATCAGTGTTGGTTGTAAAGCATTGACCCGTGGTGCTCAAGGCCGTGGGGTTCTGCCTGGTTGGGTGGCAGCCTCTCCATTCTTGGCTCCTGGTGTTGTCCCCACTGCACACTACTGTCCTGGTATTTGTAGCTGTGTGCAGAAGGTAGTGTGATGGGGCAGAATGCATGTGGAGGCCATACCTAGCTAAGTAGCTAAGTGACCTTAGAAATGTGTTCTTCATCAAATAGAAACAACAGGTCCACCTCCCAGTAGGTGAGATCATTAGTGTCACATATGCAGTCCAGTGCCGGTCACACAGAAAGCTCTTGGTAAGCAGGAGCTCCTACCACATGTCTGCAAGCCTCTGGCAGGGCTTTGCTGGTGACACCCTTCCTGTCCCCCACTGCACTTAGCACGGTGTGCACATTCTCAAAGAAGAGACATTCCTTAGAAGCAGGTCTACCTCCAGTCCCAGCGAACATCCCTGGAACCTCGGATGCAACAGCGAGAAACTTGGGCTGGCTGAATGGGGGGCGGGGGGGGAGCATCACCTCTAGGGACCAATCAGAGAATCTCAGAGGGTGCAAAACTGCCATGGCCAGGGACAGGGAGAATTCAGTGAGATCTGGAGCAGAGCTTGGGGGTACGGCATGTCACTGACACTTGTCTAATGCCTTGGGCTTGATTTCTGTAGTGCCCTTTGGTTGTCATGACTACCCTGTGAAAGTTAGGGCTAGATTCTGGGAAAACCATTACCCCTGACTCCTCAGGTCTTTCAGGGAGAAGGGTTCTCACTCAGAGGCTCAGCTGAGAGCCTGTCACTACTGCCCCCCTGTGTACACTCAGCATATCCCTCATTCGTGGACTCCAGGATCGAGTCTTCTCTTTTGCCTTCAGTACAGGAGGCTGCTGCAGAAGTGACGCCAATAACGGAACAAACCCGGCACTGGGCGTAGCATGCGTCCATCCAGGGAAACTGAGGAATGGAACCCTAGCAGTGGCCTCCTCTGGATGTGAAACCTAAGCTCAAATGTGTGACTCTGTTACTGTGATTTCTGGTTGGGTCACCAGGAATGTTGACGATGCAGACACAGTCTTTCCTGCTGTATTTCTTGCTTCCCTGGTGAAGTTGTGAATAAAAATACTGCTCTTTACGAAGACTGTCTGGGCCTCTCCTTCCACCCACATTTGAGGAAAGAGGGAAGGGCTCTCTGGAGGGTAGCATGTTCAGAGAGATGGGGTGGTCTTGGGAAAGCCCCATCACCCCTCACCCTGGCACCAGCCAGACAATAAGTGGTTGCCAACTCTTAGCAACCAGGTATTGTGTTGGCTGCACTGACCATTGCCAGCTATGAGTTCTGCTACCGAAAGTCTGCAACAGGAGGCTGCCTACACTATGCTACACTGGCCCCATCTTTCATCCCCATGAAAAACTTTATTGAGGTACCTGGTGCATACGGGAGAGAATCACGCTGGACTCCAGCCCTGCTGTGTTCTTATTCACTGGATGCAGGGTCCTCCATACATATTGCCAAAGTTATCGAATAAAAATTAAATTGGAATGTCAGATACTTTATTGATAGCATCTTGTTTAACGTAGACTGGCTTCGAATTCCCTATGTAGCAGATGATGACCTAAAGCTTCTGATCCTGCCTCTATCCCCTGAGCCCTGGAATTACAGTCCTGTGCCACCATACTGGGTTTTTTGTTTGTTTGTTTGACTATGGTACTGGAGAGCTAACTCCGTGCACGCTAGGCAAGCACTCTAGCAGCTGAACTACATCCCCAGCCCAACAAGATTCCTTTCATTTAAAAAGAAAATCCTAAAGTATCCTGCACGGACATATTCACGCAAACTTTTAAATTAACTGTTCACCTGAAGTTCCAGTTAAGTCTGTATTGTACCTGGCTTTGGGACATTGACAGCTCTTTGCACAACTTGACCCTAAATATACAGAGGTATATTTGACGTCTCCGATCCTGCTTGTAGCTGACCTCGATGAATCTGGGGGTTTTTTTGCCTCGTTTTCATCCGGACTCTGCACACAGAGCCGAAGAAACATCAAGGCTTCGCGCAGCTCTGAGCGCTCACGAACCAGCAAGGCGGAAGACCACGCCCTCTCCTCGCGAGAACGCGCGCCTATCCAGGAAGTCTGGCTGGCGGAAGTGAAGCGACGGAAGCCACAGTTGCTATGGAGCTCGCAGAGGACTGGCTCGTGGAGTCTTTGCGCTTGTAAATCGGGTCGTGGGCGGGTCTGATGGGCAATGGGGGAGGGCGCGGGCCGTCGCGGGCTCGCAGGCAGTGCCCGGGCACGGACGAATGGAGGTCCTGATCTCCGGTTCTAGCTCTGGGACCCTCGGCCCTTTGTAAGCAAGTAATGTGGCCAGATCCGTGCTTGTGAGAGCGGATAAAACACACATGACCGGTTACCTTGTGCCGGCCTCTAGATTAACTTGAACACAGATTCTCTTACTGATCATCTCAACTTGGGGAAATCAACTTTGTGGGAGTTCCACAGGTGAGGAACCAAGTCTCGGTTCCTTATGGTCATTCTGGCCTCTAAAATGCAGGAAAAAAAGATCCAGCCCCATGCCTATCTAACTCCAGAGCCTCGCTCCACCAATCCTTCAGCAATCTCTTGGTTAGCTGTGATTTTTCTTTCCCTGTCCTGCAGGTACCAAGACTTCCATGCATTTGACCTCTCAGGAGCCACTCGAGTTCTTGAATGGGTTGGTGAAAAAGGTAATATACCTCGCCTGCCACTAAAAGAGGTGGGTTTCTGCCTCGGGCCGAACTTTTAGAGAGACCCATTCAACTTCCGTGCCCTGACACAAGGCTGCTCAGAGAATGGGGAAGGTATTTATCCTTTGGGGGAATTTATGAATCCACCCGTGATCCACGGTATTTCTAACACTTTATCATAGTTACTGTTTTGTTTCCTCAGGAGTCTTTGTTGCTGGTTATGAAAGTTTGAAAAAAAATGAGATTCTTCATTTGATTCTACCTCTAAGACTCTCTGTAAAGGAAAACCAGGTAACTTAAATAGAGAAGCTGATGTATGTGTCAGTTTACTGTGCATTTCTGGAGTGCCTGTTATACCCACTATGTCTGACAAGTACCTGGGTCTGCCTTTCAAGTCCACAGAAGAAGCTGGGCGGTGGTGAGCACCTTAAATCCCAGCACTGGGGAGGCAGAGGCAGGTGGATCTTTGAGTTCAAGGCCAGCCTGGTCTACAGAGTGGGTTCCAGGACAGCCAGGGCTACACAGAGACTCTGCCTAGAAAAGCCAAAAAGGACAAGAGAGTTGGTGCTGTCTGACTGCTCCGCCCTTTCATTTTAGGGCTTATACCCAGAGAGGGACTTCAAAGTACGCCACGGAGGATTCTCAGACAGAGCTGTCTTTGACCTAAAGCACGTGCCGGATACCAGGTATGGCCAGTCTGTGTCCCAGACTTTCGGTTCTCTGGTGATGACAGGAGATGCTCTGCAGGGTCTGTCTTTTTATCCGCATGCCCTCCTCTCAGTGTACAGACGTGGGTGGGTATACATGGTGCTGTCACACACAGATGTAGCATCTGAGGAAATCGTTAGCTCAGCAGCCGTTTCGATTAGTGGAGCCTCCTAGTCTATGGGGTTGCTCCGGGGACCAGATACAGAGTGGAAAAGTACTCTGAAGCTTGTCCGAGAGCTGACAGACCCCTGTCAGCTTTTAGTCACGGTTCTGTGTTCAGGCTTCCTACGTGTGTCCTTTCTAGGAGACCATTGTGACCTGTGGCAGCCTGGGCTCAGTCTGTGGCTCTCTCTGAGCTGTGATCCTGTCCCTAAAGCAGGATCCTGCTCATCTGTTGAATGAAGGCGGCTGGTCCCGGGGCTCCTGAGTGGGCTGGACAGGAAAGGCTGTTGGGGTGAGGGCAAATTTCCTGTGTGGATTTACGATTTTCCGTCTCTTTGGAACAGGTTGCTGGTGACCAGTGGGCTTCCAGGGTGTTACATACAAGTGTGGCAAATTAGAGAAGACAACGGTAAGTGAAGCTCACTTGTCGGAAGGTGAGGTTTTAGGAAAATGGCTCACACACTCCTGTCTCTAGCTGAGCCAGTGAAAAAGCACTTAAGGGAGGGGACGGGGGACATCACAGTTTCTGTCTACTACGTGCATGAGTTAGCATGCACAGTGTAGCAGACAGGCCTAATGGGACTTCTTTGAACTTCCTCCAGGAGTCCAGTTTACCTCCCCAGCTGCTGGCAGAGCACCTAGAGAGCCAGGGCCTCTCTGCCGGGTGTGGGCAGAGGAAGGGCTGAGCCTGAGCCACTCAGGAGCACTCAGCGTGGAGCAGGCGGCATGGAGGAGGTCCCTCCTCGTACAGAGTGCTAGTTCTGGGGAAAGCAATTCGCAAGACGCTCACTGACTGTCTTACCTAGAGATCACACCACTTCCCAAGGGGCACAGAGAAAGAGCAGGAAGTGTTGGCTGTCCCTTGTCAGAGTTAGGAAGTCCCCCTGTGGGGACTAGCAGTGGGACTGCAGGCCCTCTGCAGACACCAGAGCATGCATTCCTCTTGCCTGATGCAGCCGTTCATCCCACCGGTCCTCAGAGACATCTCACAGCAGGAAGTGGGCCGCTGCACCCTGCCTCCACAGAGCCTCCACTGGCAGGCAGCAGCTCTCACTTCTCCCAGGCTTCCCTGCTGCACAGGCTGCTGTGAGGCTCATCCCTGACCACGTGCTCTCTCAGTACTTGTCTGTGTGGTTGTTCGCTTACTATACATGGGGAAGGTTTTTGTTGTTGATTTTTTGTTTTGTTTTGTTTTGTTTTGATTTTCAAGGCAGGGTTTCTCTGTGTGGCCCTGGGTGACCTGGAACTCACTAGAGTAGACCAGGCTGGCCTCAGAGACCTGCCTGCCTCTGCCTCCCTATTAAAAGCTGGGGCTAAAGGCAGTCACCACCCCACACACACACCCCCAGCCTGTTGCTGCTGTTTTAATGGGGTGATGGGGTAATGCTTCACCTACCAAATGAGTCGTCCATTTTGAGTGCACAGGTCAGTGATTTTTAAAGATAATTTGCCAAGTTTTGCAGCCATCCCTAGAAATCAATCTTAGAACATTTTTATTGTTCCCATAAAGATCTGTCAGGCTGTTTACTATTAATCTCGCTGTCACACTGTGCCCCGGTTATTAATCTATCTCCTCTGTCATGGATTTGCCTGTTCTGAAGACCATCTTACCAGCCGACCCTCTCTTGTACCCAGCCTCTGTCCCTTGGCAGAAGCTTTTTAAGAATGTCCGTGATAAAGTGCACAGCAGTCATCTGTTCCCTTTCACTGCTGATGCTGTGCCCTTAGTGTGGCACCTTGTTTTCTGTCCCTTCCAGCCCCAATGTACAAATCTTTTATTTATTTATTTATTTATTTTAATTTATTATATATGAGTACACTGCCTTCAGACACACCAGAAGAGGGCACCAGATCCCATTACAGATGGTTGTGAGCCACCATGTGGTTGCTGGGAATTGAACTCAGGACCTCTGGAAGAGCAGTCAGTGCTCTTAACCGCTGAGCCATCTCTCCAGCCTGTACAAATCTTTATATGGACATATATTACTGAATTATGTGGTAAATTTATGAGATTTTGTTTTGTTTCTGAGAAATTAAAAGTAGACTAGAGAGGTGGCTCAGTGGTTAAGAGCACTTCCTGCCGTTACAGAGGACGGGGCCTTGGTTCCCAGCATGTTGGGTAGCTCACAGTCCTCTGCCCTCTCTGCCCTCAGACCTCCTTAGTCATGCGCACGCGCACGCACACACACACTTTTACAAAATGGTTTCATTTATGTCCCACTAGCAGTGTGCAAAGTCACCGTTTTCCGTGTGTTCACTGACATCTGTCACCATCTCTGAGTGCCTAGGGATTAAACCTTGTCCCTAACCCTGGCTTTTTTGTGAGGCCACGCTGATGGGTGTGGTATTGAGTTTGCACTTCCCACTGATCATGCTTCGTGTGGTTGTGAAGCCCCTCACTTACTTGTGTTATAAACATTATATGTGCTGGGTACACGTTCTTTATTAGATATATTTGCTGATAATGTGTCCCAGTTTGGTGGTTTTCTTCTCTTTGGTGTATGGTGGTGGTGTCTTGCTGTTTTGTTTTGTTTTGTTTTGTTTTGTTGAGGCAGGGTCTCGCTATGTAATCAGGGCTGTCCTGGAAGTCACTGTGTAGCCAGGCTGGTCTCCGTCTCCCAAGTGTGTCCCCTCTCCTGGCTCTTAGAGCATCCTAACATGCAGGTTTGGTATACTAGGTGGGGGTTTTCTAGAGGACATACTCTGTACTGAGTGGAGAGAGAGGCTGGACTTGCTCTGTGTGTGTGCAGTTATTATGGTACTGGGTGGAGAGGTCATCCAGGCCTCAGATAGGTCAGGCCAGCGCTCTGCCATTGAACCGTAGTTCTAGCCCTGCTAATGCTCAATCTTTGAAATAGGTTTCCTTCCTTGCAGCAGCTGAGAAGTCTCTCCCAGCTCAGAGCAGCAGGTCCTGGAGCTCCAGGCTCCTTGGGATCAGTGTGAGAGAGTCAGGGAAGTATGGCCCAGGAGAGCAGCCTTCCGTGCTCCCTGGAGACCAGCTAATGGCCCCAGGCTCAGCTGTTGTGTCTGCTGCTAGTGCTTCTCAGCTGGCGTTGAAAGGCAGGATGGGATGCCCCAGGGCGCTGTGGGAGCCCAGCAGTCCCTGCATCTGGTTTGAACTGTCTGGAGGGAACACACTCCCGTTCAGCCTTTTAGCACCTCTCACACCGGCCACCCACTGTCTCACCAAGGCCTGTCTTTTAGAACTAAAAAGGCACACAGAGCTTCGTCTCCACACGTGTGGACATGGAGTAGTGAGTTGTTTTGGGGGCAAAAATACAAAGCAGAAAATGAGATCTCCCTTTTCAGTAGTTTGTGCAGCAGATACTTGTTCCAAATTGTTCAAGAGACAGCAAGGGAGGTATCAAATGAGTCAGCACTTGGGAGGCAGAGGCAGGTGGACCTCTGTGAGTTTGAGGCCAGCCTGGTCTACATAGTGAGACTTATCTCCAAAAGCTCAAAAGAAAAAGAAAAAAACAAATGATACAGAGCACGGAGACTAGGAACAGTTAGCTCACCTCGCCTCCTGAGCCTGAGACAGTGAACCACAGAAAGGAGAACCACACAAAAACTAATGCATTTCGTTCCAGTACTTGGAGACAGAGACAGGAGGATGAAGGGTTTGAGGCCAGTCTGGGCTACACATCAGGACCCTGTCTCAAAAAAAGGAAGGAAGGAAAAGAGAAGGAAAAGTCCAGCAAGATGGCTCAGCAGGCAAAGGCGCTTGTGCCAAGCCTGACCATCTGGCGATCTAAATTCAATCCCAGAACCCACAGTGGACACAAAGAACTGACTTCCTGCAAGTTGTTCTCTGACCTTCTCTCAGGCTTCATGGTACACCACACACACATACGGTAATAATCAAAGTGAGTGGTATTTAAAGATAAAAACTAAACTAAAACTTTACTTGAAAATGCATCTTTGTTGCATTTTGTTTGAGAGGTGGCCCTTCCTGGTTTCCCATTTTTATCTGTGACATCTGTGACGTCTGCAGCGCAGCTGGGAGCTGCCAGGTCTGGCAGCCATGAAGCCGTGAGGTCACGGAGCATATTTTGGAAGAACCAGAACTGGTTCATGAACTCGGTGCTTGTCACATTTTACTGTAGTGTGACTGACATCAGCAGTGTGTCTTTTCCCTTCCTTTTCCTCTCTATTCTTCATCAGATATGTCAGGACCTGTGATTTCAAGATGGCTGCAGTGACGCATTGTCTCCCGTCTGCAAAGCAGTTCCTAAGATAGTTTATGAGGACAGGAGAGGGATCTGGCAGCTTCAGATATGTGAACAAAACCCAGAGTGCCTTTGTGTCGGCCCTGGCTCGCCAGCCCTTAGCTCCCTCTCTCCTGACCTTCTAAATGTCAGGGAAGGTTCTGACCAGCCACCCTCACTGACATTCTGCCCTCTGACCTCTTCCCCTTTGCTGCAGATGTCATTGAAGCTGTCAGTACCATTGATGTGCAGGACAAAGAGGAGAGTCTCTGGCCTCGGGTCTCTATCTTCTGCTCTGCGGCGCCTGGGATCCTCCACGGGGCGCGGCTCAGCGGCCTGAGGACTGTGGACGTAGAGTCCCGGAAGATCACATACAGCTCAGGTACAGTGCCCCTGCTGGCTCCCCAGCCAGCTCTGTCCCCTAGCCAGGCTCGGCCACTGTGAGACACCGCTCAAGATTTCTGTGCCAGGCACTGGGGAAACCTGGAGCACACGATGCCAGCCCTGGCCTTCAGGCCCTGCAGCTGCCAGCAGAGTAGACTGGCAAGATGAGGGAAGGGTATGAACAGGAGGCCTGGCACGGCCCTCCGGCCCTCCGCCCGCCAGGCCCACCTGACACCAGCACCTTTTCTTCTTTGCCCTCTGTCTTGTAGATACAACCGACAGTGAGTCCCTGAGCAGCCTTCAAGTCCTAGATGCAGATACCTTTGCTTTCTGCGGCACCTCAGGTCGCCTGGGGCTTGTGGACACCCGCCAGAAGTGGGCGCCATTGGAGACTGTCGGCCCCCGCGCTGGCTCTAGTGGAGAGAGATGGTGTGCAGAAGTTAGGAGCAAGGGCCAAGGCCCTGCGCCCTGCATTGCCAGCCTTGGCTCAGATGGGCAGCTCTGTCTCCTTGACCCCCGGAATCTCTGTGATCCTGTGAGCTCAGCCCAGTGCCCAGTGTTGAAGCCCAGCCCTGACCCAGAGCTGCTGCGGGTGACCTGGGCTCCAGGCCTGGACAACTGCTTGGCTATTTCAGGTACGGTTGAGAAACTTACTCCACTGCTCTCCCAGAGGCGGTAGGTGCTCGGGAAGGAACCTGTAGCCCCGTAGTTAGCCTGGCTCCAGAGGTTTTAGGTTGCCTGTCAGAATGCCAACTGCGGGCCTTGGAGTCCTCAAGGCAGGCCCCACCCGTGCTGACACTGAACTTACAGCAGCCGGCGGTGGCTCTCACCAGCCTCGCAGGGGTCCAGGTGTGTTGAGAGCCTTGTAGACAGTGAGGTCTGGGACAGCCAGAGGCCGCACCCACAGCATCTCAGCGAGCTGTTTGTTGCTTGGTTTTTTAGCTTTAACTATGACAAGAGGCTCCTGGAACCTGGGGATTCTCGTGGTGAGGGTGTGTTCAGGGGGGACATCCAGGAGCCAGTGAGAAAGGTCAGTTGCAAACACAAAGGGGAACTTCCAGGATCCAGAGAGGACAGGAGAAACAGTGCCAGGGAGAACAGGGTGGGTTAGGGACAGGTGGACAAGAGAGCAACACTGAAGAGAGACGAGGCTTCCTCCAGGAGCAGGGGTGGAGGGATTGGGATCTGGAGCAACCTGAAAGCTTCTGCTGCCTCCGTTTCCTGTGGAGATGCTGTCATGGGGATAAAGATGTCACAGGCAGAAGTGGAGGTGTAGCTCGGTGAAGCTTGCCGTGCAAGCGGGGACCTAAGCTTGGTCCCCAGAACCTGTGTAGCAAAGCTGGACGATGTACACACCGATGGGTATCCACAGCTCTCATGGAGACATCCCTACACGGGTGCAGTGCAGCTTTCTCTGTGGGTGACCTCTGAGTGTCAGTGTGACAGTAAGTCCTCCGAGAAAGAGTAGGGTTGCAGCTTTCTTTCCTCGGTCTTCTCCAGGCTTTGATGGGACGGTGCAAATCTATGATGTCACATCATGGGATGGAAAGAAAACCCAGGTGGAGCCTCTTTTCACCCACAAAGGCCACATCTTCCTGGATGGGAATGAGGTCGAGTCTGCTCCTCTGGTCACCACCCATACCTGGCACCCAAGCAAACCCAGAACTTTGCTGTCAGCAGCAAGTGATGCCACTCTGCATGTGTGGGACTGGGTTGACCTCCAGGCCTCCTGACAGCAGCAGCTTCTCTCATCTGACAAGAGGAGCTGCCTGAGAGGCTGATGAGGACTCTGAGTGACCACAGGTCTACCACAGCCATTGGCTTCAGGCAAGTTAGCCTGCCCTTCCGTTGTTCTTATCTGTAAAATAAGGTGTAGTAACTACCACCTAGTACTGTGGGGAGCGTCACAAGAAAATTACCTGAGAATAATGGCATAACATGTCTGGAAGCGACCATTGTCTCTAGGAGCCTTGCCTGTCCAAGTCTATCAGCAGACTATGTTCCTGTCTTCACACAGCAGCAGCATCATGGTGAGAATCAGGAGAGCTAGAGTGTGAATATGGGTGTGAACTTTTTCACAGAAGGAATCAATGCCTCAGGGCCAATAAACATTGAAAAGAATACCAGTAAGAAGCAAATAACAATTTACTTAGCGTTTGTCCATGGGATTGAACCCAGGGCCTACTATACTGAGTTATGTCCCAACTGGTTTCTTTTAGTGTTTCCTCGTGAGTGTGTGTGTGTGTGTGTGTGTGTGTGCGCGCGCGCACGCGTGCACGCGTGCTGGGAAGGTGGATTCGTTCTGAGGCCTGTTTGCTTGGCTAAAGGATGCACCTTGCTTTCCTCGTGCACACGTGACTACTCTGTGTGACAGGAGTGAGCTCTGTCTTCCTCACTGTTGGATACAGGTCCCATCCTTATGACCTTATTTAACCCTAGTCTTTCTGGGGGTTGGGACTTCAATGGATGAATTTGCAAGGGGTACAGTCTTCCTACCACAGCACTTAAAAAACATTTGTGGATAAGAAAAACCTAACAGGGCTGGAGAGATGGCTCAGTGGTTTAAGAGCACTGACTGCTCTTCCAGAGGTCCTGAGTTCAAATACCAGCAACCACATGGTGGCTCACAACCATCTGTAATGAGATCTGATGCCCTCTTCTGGTGTATCTGAAGACAGCTTCAGATATATAATAAATAAATCTTTAAAGAAAAGCCTAACAGCTTTTTTTTTTTAACTTTTTTTTAAACATTTATTTATTATGTATACATCATACAGCTTTCTGTCTGCATGTATGCCCACAGGCCAAAAGAGGGCACCAGACCTGATTACAGATAGTTGTGAGCCACCATGTGGTTGCTGGGAATTGAACTCAGGACCTCTGGAAGAGCAGTCAGTGCTCTTAACCTCTGAGCCATCTCTCCAGCCCGCCTAACAACTTTTTAAAGTAAGATTTATTTATTTGTATTTTATTATTTTTGAGATATAGAATCAGATTGACCTTGAGCGTGCAAGCCTCCTGAAGCCATTCCAAAAGATGTAGACACAGATAGATTCTCTTCCCTTTCTCAGGCGCTATGCCCCTCCTCCCTCAGCTTCCTGAGTAGGTAGGATCCCAGTGTGTGACACTGAGACCAACAGGGGAAAGAATTACTTGATAATTTAACAGTGAAGTTGATAAAGGTTGGTTTTGGAGAGCTGTGAGAATTGCCGTTTCACGACAGGATCTCGCTCAGAGTTTCGGAAGTTTCTCAGTCATCCCCACCCCTCCTAAAGCTCATCCCCTGGCTCTCCCCGCCACCCATGCTCCATGGTGACACATTGACAGCTTGAAATCAGCCTTGGTGGGAGTATTTACATCTCAGGAGCTGGCAAATGTTACAAAGCAGAGCTCTTGTTCCCCTGAGATCCCGGTTACCAGCAGCCGCTGGCTGAGCTCCAGGGCTTCAGCATGTGGAAGCTTCGTGAGTAATTCAGAAGTTGGTTGTGGAGGGAGAAGGTGCTCTGTTGAAACGTACCAGCCAGGGTCCGACCAGGAAAAGCAAACCCACGCCGGGCGACTGGGCTGGTTTAGTGCTGTGGAGGAAGTGAAGGAAGGAGAGATGGGTGCACAGCTGCAGGAAGTCTCAAGGCCAGAGGCCTCCAGGTAAGAGCTGCAGGCTTCTTGTCTGGCCAGAGCCGGGTTCCACAAAGAGAGCCGACTGCTACAGAATGACAGAGGACAAGTTTGAAGGTTCACAGAGGCAACGCAAACTTCCCTTTGGATGAGCTATCTGAGGAAAGGCAACCATGCCCCAAGGCAGCAGTGGTGGGGCTGTGAAGGGGGAGAGCATTAGCTGAATGAGAAGGCCAGGGCTGTGAGAGTTGTAAGGGGGCCTTCCCTCAAGTCAGGATAGTAGAGTTAGGACTAACACTGTCGCTCGCTCAGTGGGACCCAGAGAATAAAGGGAGTGTCTTGTTCTCTGAGGTGCAGTGTTTCCTTTTTTTTTTTTTTTTTTTTTTTTTTGGTGAGGAGTGTTAGTTCCGTATCTTATGACCTAGCCTAGCCTGGTCTAAGTGCTGAGAGTCAGGAAAGCACTGACAAAAGCTAGCTAGAATTCAGTGTTTTCTTCCCTCTAGAAAAAGGGGGCGGGGCTAGGCGTGCTCACTGGTGGGAGGGAGACTAGCAGGCTACCGCATGCTCTCTGGTCAGCTCTGTCCCAGAGAAGGGGGAAGGGCTGGATTTGGAGGAATGAGAAGGAGGCAGCTGTGGAAACAGTGATGCTGTAGGCTCCATCTGTCTCACTTAGCCATTTCCAGACGTTCCTGAATGCCTCGCTGTGCCAGCCTAGGTGCTAAGATGAGATACTGAACTGGATACATAGGGCCTGGCTTAGAAAGGGGGCACATGCCCTGCAGCATGGGCTCCGTTCACATATGTGCTTGGTGAGAGTAGGCTCACTCAGGGAAGGTGACAGTTGAGTTATATCCTGTGTTCAGGCAGAGGGGACATCACTGGGAAAGTCAGAGCCCCAACCCCAGGAGTAATGGGGCTACACCTGAGGAAGCGGGCTTGGGGCCTGTCAGTGATGCGTGCAGGGGGCTGTGAGTGATACTGGATTGGGCCAGGCAGCAGGAAGAGTGAGCATGCAGACCCATGCGTGCACTTAACACAAGGAGCAGAACCCAGCTGGTCAAGTACATGGCGTTCCCTCTGCCCAAGGCTATCCTTGGACTTGGGCAAATGAATCCTAGGAGATGAGCCAGCCCAGAGGTCAAATGTTACAAGTGACCACTCAGGGTACCTACAGCAGTCATAGTAGCAAGGACTCAGCAAGGACACTGAGGCCAGTGTTAGGTGGGAGACGGGGCATTATTGTCTAATAGATAAGGAATCTTAGGTTTGGATGATTAAAAGTAAAACATTTCAGGGCTGGAGAGATAGCTCAGAGGTTAGGAGCTCCTGATGCTCTGGGAGAGGACTGGACCTCAGTTCCCAGCCCCCACACCTGTCTGTAGCTCACTCCAGGGAGACCCACTGCCTTCTTCTGCCCTCTGCAGGCACCTGTGTGCACACATACACAAATAATTTTTTAAAAAATTCTTTAAAAGGGGGCTGGAAAGATAGCTCAGTGGCTTAGAGCACTAACTGTCTTCCAGAGGTCTTGAGTTCAATTCCCAGCAACCACATGGTGGCTCACAACCATCTGTAATGAGATCTATGTCCTCTTCTGATGTGTCTGAAGACAGCGGCAGTGTACTCATGTGCATAAATAAGTAATTCTACAAAAAAAATCTTTAAAAGGCATTCTAAAATAATCTGTGCCATTTTTGTTTCCTGTCCTCGGAAGAAACAAAAGTTGCAGCTTGATTTCTGGAATATTCCTTTGAAAATGATCTCCAAACAGGTGCTCTGCAGTCTGGAAGGCTGCAAGTCCAGTGAAAGCACTGGCCTGGAAAGAGGAAACTGAGCAGAGCCAAGTCTCAGGGGACAGGCGCTTCTGTCGGCACTCACTGAGCACTTCCCATGTGTCCAGCACCAAGTTCCAGGAGTGCGTAGGTGTGAAGCTTTCCAACGTAGTCTGAGAGTCCAGCCTGGTGGCCTAACCTTTAATCCCAGCACATGGATCTCTGTGGTCTACACACCGAGTGCTGGGCCAGTCAGATACAGAGCGAAGTCCTGTCTCAAAAAGTAGTGTGAAGACATCTTGTAACCCAATTTACGTATCATTGATTTGTAAGATGTGTGTTATATGTGTACCTGCTAAAGCATGCGTGTGGAGGTCAGAGGACACTGGGTATTGGTCCCCATCTTCCACTGTGTTTGAGGCAGGCTCTCTTCTGGTTCACTGCTGTATAATAACCACCTGACCCTTGAGCTTCTGGGATCCTCCGGTTTGCCCCCACCAAGCTGAAGGGACAGTGGGATTACAGATGCATACACTGTGCCTGGGGATCAAACTCAGGGCCACATGTTTGCAAGCAAGTTCTCCTCCCTCTGAGTTCCCTCCAGCTCTTTAAAAAATGTCTGTGTGTACACCTGCATGCAATCATGCACAGGGCACATGTGGAGGTCAGAGGGCACCTCAGAGGCAGCCCTCACCATCTGCCTTACTTGAGACAGGTTTTCTGTGTTCTTTTTTCTCCCCCACTATGTACACCCAGCTCGCTGGTCAGTGTTTTACCCACTGAGTCATCTCCCCAGCCCTAAATTCTTAAACTCAAAGAACTTCTTGAATTCTAAAATGACAAAGACCACAGTCCATGAGAATGGTGCTTTCAACAGACAAGGTTCTCCTGGGAGGCTCTTCCCTTCTGCTCTGTGTCCGTTAGAAGCAGACAGGAAGACACCTTAGCTATAGAGCCGAGGAAACCCCTTCATGGTCTTCGTGAGTCGCCCTGCACTTGTAGTTGTGTGGAGAGCTTGGTTGAGCTGTGGAGGTAAATATTTCCCCAAATCTTCTCCCCTGAAGAAGACAAAATGAAAATCCTGACTAGCAGCTCGCAGCCCCTAATTCTGCCCTTGAAGTTGAATCTCTTACTGTTCCAGCACCCTGGAGAGGAGAGCTTACTGCTGAGATCATCCCTGGTACCCAAAGGTTGGGCATCAGCCTCTGGGCTCTCCTTATGACTTCTCTGACACTGTTTCCATACGCTGTTCACCCCTGGTGCTGCTCCCTGGGAGCCCCTTCTGCGACAAAGAAGACTTCCCATCACCTCTAAGGCATCAAAGATGTCAGCATGCACCCGGGAAGACTCCCTGGGCGTGTCTCTCTTAGCCTAGAAGGTGCTTGGTTCTCCTGGCTTTGCAGCAGTTGGGCTGCAGGCTCTTGAATGAGTAATGAGGTTGCTCCTGGGTGCACAGGCGCTAGGAACTTGTAGCAAGCCAGCTACAGTACAGTCCCCTCTGCAGTTCTGATGGCAGGTGGGGCTTTTCTTGGGAATACAGCTCACTGAAATGTCCCAGAACCCCCTTGGTCTCTGCAGCCCTCTATGTTCCTACTCCTGGTCCTCCTCCCTGGCTGAAGGACTCTGCAGAGACTGTGTAGCTCTTTCTGGGCCAGTGTTACTCAAGCCAGTCGTTTGGAAAGAGAGAACTTCAACAGAGGAAAATGCACCCACCATACTGGCCTGAGGACATTTTCTTGATTGATGATGGATGTGGGGGTGCCCAGCTCACTGTGGGTGGGGCCACCTCTGGCAGACAGCACCTGGAGCCATAAGAAAGCAGACTGACTGAGCAAGCCATGCATGGGCAGCCAGTAAGCAGCACCCCTTCATGATGTCTGCTTAAGTTCTGGCCACCAGGGTCTTGCCCTGCTTGAGTTTCTATCCTGACTTCCCTTGGAGAAGGACTGTAACTTGGAAGAATAATAAACCTGTTCTTCCCCAAACTGCTTTGGTCATGGTATTTTATCACGTCAACAGAAATCAAATGAGCATAGAAACACTAAGGCAAAGGCCGTGGCTGTTAACAACTGATACCAGACCACGCTAGGCTCTTAACCACCTGCTAGTCACTCTCCCTGACGGGTGTGAAGTAGCCCTCACCTTTAACTCCAGTACTTGGGAGGCAGAGGCCAGCCTGGTGTACAGAGCTTGCAGGAGCTACACACAGAAAAAAAAATTAATTAATTAAGGGCTGAAGTGATGTCTTAGAGATTAAGAGCACTGGCTGCTCTCCCAAAGGTCATGAGTTCAATTCCCAGCAACCACATGGTAGCTCGTAACGATCTATAACAAGATCTGGTGCCCTCTTCTGGCCTGCAGACGTTCATGCAGGCAGAATATTGTACACAATAAATACATGAATCTTAAAACTAAGCAAAGGTAACTCGTCCACTGGGACTCCACAGTGCTCGGGTCTTCCCTGCTCTAGAGAGAGTGGCAGACCTGCGACTAGCACACATGAGGACCTCAGCTCAAGAACTAGGGGAGGGGGGCTGGAGAGATGGCTCAGTGGTTAAGAGCACCGACTGCTTCCTGAGGTCCTGAGTTCAAATCCCAGCAACCACATGGTGGCTCACAACCATCTGTAATAAGATCTGATGCCCTCTTCTGGTGTGTCTGAGGGCAGCTGCAGTGTACTCATATACAATAAAATAAAATCTTTAAAAAAAAAAAAAGAACTAGGGGAGGGCTGGAGAGAGGGCCAGCACTTGTTGCTCTTAAAGAGCAGGGTTCGATCCCCAGCACCCACGTGGTAGTTCACAGCCATTCTTAATCCGGCTCCAAGGAGCCTGACACACTCTTCAGGCATCTTTGTGCACTAAGGCATGCGCAGCCTTACATACACGCAGGCAAAACACTCGGGCACATAAAACAAATGGACGGAAAATATTTTTTTAAAGAAAGCAGTAGGAGTAGGAAGGGAAGAGGAAGCATCCTCTCCCCTGCCGAACGGTACTGACTCTCTGTTTCTTTTGCAGTAGGATTGAGGAAAGGAATGAATTTGAAAATTTGACATAGAATTGTTCAGGGATTGGAGAGATGGCTCAGCAGTGAACAGCGTGGGCTGCTCTTCCAGAGGACCTGGGTTTGGTTCCCAGGCCCCATGTTAGGCCGATCCCAACCACCTGTAACTCCAGTTCTCCTATGTGTTTTATGGCTTTTACCTGCACACGCATGGCATGCACATACATGTGACATGTACACACACATACATGGACATAAATTCTTTTTTCTAAGGTGCAGTGCAGAGAATACTACAGAAACTCCAATGCTAAGTTTGACCCTAAAGAAAGTGACAGCCTACCTAGTAGGACTCAATGTATGGAATTCTCTAAGTTATTTCTTTTACTGTCCCTTTTCTCTATGTTCTGGTGACCTCTCCACCTGGGAGACATAAAAAGCCACCTCACTAAATATCATCAACTCCTGGGAAAATGTAGCAAAATGACTGGAGGAGTAGCCCTGTGATGGGACATTTGCCTAGCACGGGTGACACCCCGGGTTCTGTCCCCAGCAGCGCAAAAACAAAAAAGGAAAAACATGGCCTTGTGTGAAGCTAAGGGAGGAGAGCTCTATTTTGGCTCCCGGTTTCAGGGATTTTGAACTACCATTGCAGGGAGGGCATGGTAGAGCAGAGAAGCTCACACCAGGCAATCAGGAAGCAGAGAGAGTGCTGTGCCTCAAAAGCCTTTTTTTTTTTTAAATTAGTGTTGATTTCCTTATCCTCCAGATGTAAAACTGCATTCTATTTGTTTGTTGTCTTAATAAGCATGGGTCTCTTACTTGGTGATATTACTTATATTATTTATATTCTTTTTATCTTTGTATTGTTTTGCAGCACAAAAGCCTTTTTCAGCCTTGTAGCCCTGGCTGACCTGGAACCTCACTGTGTAGACCAGGCTGGCCTCAGACTTTCAACGATCTGCCTGCAACTGGTGAAATTCTTTGGGAACTACTGAGGCGTGAGTGTTCGTTATAAAGGGCCTGCTCCAGCAGTCAAGGGTGACCTGAGGAAGAGAGAAGCCTGATTTCAGAGCAGCCGGTCTCACACTGGTCTCCACTCCCCTTGAGGAAAGGCTGTGAGCACACGGTTCACCACTGAGTTCTGAGGCATCACCACCGTCTGCTTCTCTTCCTATCAAAGCAGGGCTGGAGAAACAAACAGAAAACCAAAAAGATGGACTTCTAATCCAGTTCAAAGCATTTCCCTTCTGTATCCATCCAAGCGTTATCAGGAGTTTGTGGTTCTGTTTTCCTCTGTAACACATGAGCCATCTGAGCTGGTTTGGGGACACTTAGCTGTTTTAAAGATTACTACTCTTGGGTTTAACCCTACCTTATACCTTTCCACCAACCAGGCCTAAAATCTGTCCCTATCATAACATAAGGGGCCAGAAATATCACTCACCTCGACAGAGGTGTGGCCGGCCCGGCTGTGCTGTTTTAAGTAGCCCGGGGGTGGTGGCACACATCTCTAATTCCAGCACTCAGGAGGCAGAGGCAGATGAATCTGAGTGCAAGGCCAGCCTGGTCCAGGGCTACACAGAGAAACCCTGCCTTGACCCCCACTCCTAAGGAACATGCCGACTACAGTCCTTCTCCCCACCCTCCAGGTAAGGAGTTCGGCTTTCACGGACTTAGGAAGTCAACCTCAGTTCGCCTGCTTCTGCTGCATCTTTCAAGTTCACTTGCTGCCTCACACTCCTCACTCAGAGAACCAATCCATGCCCTCCCAGCAGAATGGCCCACCTTGTCTTCCCACAGACTCACTGCTCCTACGGGTGGATGGGAACTCTACTGTGGGATGGGACTCAAATGTCCCTCCCTCTCTCCTTCCCTCCCTCCCCCCCTTCCCTTTGGTTTTTCTAGATATGGTTTTTCTATGTAGCCCTGGCTGTCCTGGAACTCACCTATGTAGACCAGGCTGGGCTCAAACTCAGAGATCCATTAGCCTCTGCTTCCCAAGTGCTGGGATTAAGGGTGTGTGCCACCACTGCCCAGCCAATAATATGTTCTTTGAAAAGATTAATTTTTGCTTCCTCAAAGGCTTAGGTTATTTTCAGCTGTAGTGGAAGGTGGATAGGATATGGAAGTGAGGTAAAGGTTTGCTAATAGTTGAGGTCAAGTTATTTTTTTCCCCTGGGTCTCACTGTGTAACCCTGGTTGTCCTGGAACTCACTTTGTAGAGCAGGCTGGTACTGAACACACGGAGATCTGCCTGCCTCTGGCTCCCAAGTGCTGGGACTAAAGGCATGCACTATAGATGGCCAAGTTCAAGTTTTTAAAACACATTAGAGGATAAGACTCAGGAGCTGGCCATGGAAACCCAGTCATGTAACCCCAGCACGCAATAGGCTAGTCTGAGCTAGATAGCTCAACCTTTTGTTTTTTTTTAAAGGCAGAATCAGGAAAAGAATGGGTCTCTACTTGGCAATAGTCAATGTTCTTTAAAAAAAAAAAAAAAAAAAAAAAGCCAGGGCTGGAGAGATGGCTCAGAGGTTAAGAGCACTGTCTGCTCTTCAAGAGGTCATGAGTTCAATTCCCAGCAACCACATGGTGGCTCACAACCACGTATAATGAAATCTGGTGCCCTCTTCTGGCCTCCATGTGTACATGCAGGTGGAACACTGTATACATAATAAATCTTTTTTAAAAAAAAATGTCCCTTCCAAGTATAAACCTCCTAAATATCAGGTGATGGCCTCACATTTCTCCTCCTTCTAACAGTAACAACCCCTTCTCCAGTCAGCATTCCTCTCTTTACTTTTCAAACATTGGCGTCCTAGGAATAAAGCCCTGGTTGGTAGTAACTAAGATAACATGTGAATCTGCAGGACAGACTCCTGATTCAAGACCAGTCCTCATCAGGGAATTCCTTCCTTCCTTTCTTTTTCTTTTTTTATTTATTATAGATAAGTACACTCACTGGAGCTGTCTTCACCAGAAGAGGGCATCGGATCCCATTATAGATGGTTGTGAGCCACCGTGTGGTTGCTGGGAACTGAACTCAAGACCTTTAGGAAGAACAGTTAGTGTTTTTAACCACTGAGCCATCTCTCCAGCCCCCTTCTTTCCTTTCGATTTTGAAAGATTTTTTACTTTGTGAGTGTGTGTGTGTGTGTGTGTGCGCGTATGTGTGTTGCCTGCATGTGTGTATGTGCACCATGTGCAGATAGTACCAGTGGAAGAGGCCGATCAGATCCCTTAGAATTGAAGTTTCACATGGTTGTGAGCTGTCATGCAGGGGCTGAAATCACCGAGCCATTTCATTAGCTAATGAGATTTCTAATATCCTCAACGCTGACACTTCCTTAAAAAGAACGCCCTTCATATAGGAACCCTACGGACAGTATGCTAGATCCACATACGTAAAGTTTCAAATGTATGAGATAGCTCAGTTGGTAAAGCACATGTTGTAAAAGCCCAGCACCTACACGGAACCACGTGAGGTGAGCATGCTGGTAAGCCAGCACTGGAAAGGCAGGTCCAGGGGCTGTCCCCAGGAGCTTAGGCTGAGCAGAGTCCCAGGGCCAAAGAGAGACTCTCCAAAACCCAAGGTGACTGGTGCCTTAGGAATGACACTGGAGGGCTGGAGAGATGGCTCAGCCGTTAAAGGCTAGGCTCACAACCAAATATATAGGAATGACACTGGAGGTCAACCACTGGCCTCCACAAGTACCTGCAACACACCGCAACACACACACCACACACACACACACACACACACACACACACACACACTGCAACATACATCCCCCCCCACACACACACACTGCAACATACATCCCCCCCACACACACACTGCAACATACCCCCCCCCACACACACACTGCAACATACATCCCCCCACACACACTGCAACATACATCCCCCCCACACACACTGCAACATACATCCCCCCACACACACACACTGCAACATACATCCCCCCCCACACACACACTGCAACATACATCCCCCCCACACACACTGCAACATACATCCCCCCCCACACACACACTGCAACATACATCCCCCCACACACACACACTGCAACATACATCCCCCACACACACACACTGCAACATACATCCCCCCCCACACACACACACTGCAACATACATCCCCCCCACACACACACACTGCAACATACATCCCCCCACACACACACACACTGCAACATACATCCCCCCCACACACACACCACACACACACACACACACACATACACACACTGCAACATACATCCCCCACACACACACACACACTGGAAGATGTAAGGGACTGAGGATGTGACTCAGTAGTGTGATGGCCACTGCATAAATCCAGGCATGTTGGCACTTACTGGTAATCCCAGCACTCAGAAGGTAGAGGCAGGAGGATCAGGAGTTCAAGGTCATCCTCAAATACATCGTAAGTTCAATGCTAGCCTGAGCTCTATGTGTGTGTGATTTGGAACTGTGTACATGGTGCACAGCACACACGACTGTTTCACCCTGATGGGACAGCTGGAGGACAGAGGCCTCACGCTCCAAACATAAAACTGTGTGTCCAAGTGTGCTGTCCACACAGACACATAAATCTAAGCTGATACCCTTCCTGGCAGTCACTGTCCCTCTTACCATCGGAAGAGACATCAGTCCCAGGCCATACTTCCCCACCTGTTCTGAAACCAGGAAAGGCTTTGCCTTCCTACAGAGGACTCGGAGCTGGAGAAGATCTGTCATCCTGACCTG
Source organism: Rattus rattus (assembly GCF_011064425.1). Taxonomy (NCBI): domain Eukaryota; kingdom Metazoa; phylum Chordata; class Mammalia; order Rodentia; family Muridae; genus Rattus; species Rattus rattus. The sequence continues at coordinate 119,355,417 of NC_046155.1, forward strand.
ACACAAGTCATCAAGGTGCAGTCTAAAATGGGGGAGAGAAGCCTGGGATGCTAGCAGCTGTGGGCAAAGGCACCTTAGCGGGACAACGTGACAGCAAAGCATTCAGGGCCACATAAATAATGTTCAGTATTTCTCTGAGGGCTCAACCTAGGCTGTGGACCAAACTGCCATCACATATGAGAAGTATTTCCCATTTCGAGAGAACCGAAGCACAGAGGAATTTAAAGGGAGGAGAGGAATCAAATCATGAAATGTAATAGACAAGATCAGACTTCCAACCTTGCACTCCTAGACTCCCTTCTCCAGCTGCACAGGACTCTAACAAGATTACAGTGTCCTAGAAATGAGAAGAAACAGGGCATGGTTCTGGCAAAAACTCACAAAGAGTATTTAGGAAAAATGGTTCTTTGAAAGGGACAACACGGGGGGGCGGGCGCCCACTGTGGGAATTCTCCCTTCAGAGTCAGCTGGGCTCGGCACTTCCCTTCTCTCTACAGCCGCTTCAGTAAAGTTTCTCTTTCAGGTGAGTCCTCTGGTGCGTGATAAAGTTGGAGCTATTGCTGAAGCCTTTGCCACACTCGGGGCACTTGTAGGGCTTCTCTCCCGTGTGAATCCGCTGGTGTATGATGAGAACTGAGTTCCAACTGAAGCCTTTCCCACACTCGGGGCACCTGTAAGGCTTCTCTCCCAAGTGCGCGCGCTGGTGCATCACCAGAATGGAACCCCGGCTAAAGCTCTTCCCACACATGAGGCACTGGTAGGGCTTCTCCCCCGTGTGAGTCCGCTGGTGCACTACCAGCTGCGAGCGCTGGCTGAAGCATTTCCCACAGTCGCCGCATTTGTATGGCTTCTCCCCGGTGTGGATCCTCTGGTGCTTGATGAGGTTGGAGCTCCAGCTGAAGCTCTCTCCGCACGTAAGGCACTCATAGGGCTTCTCCCCCGTGTGCATGCCCTGGTGTGCGATCAGGCTGGAGCTCTGGCTGAAGCTCTTGCCACACACCCCACACTTGTAGGGCTTCTCCACCAGGTGGGTTCGCCGGTGAGTGGCCAGATTGGAGCTGCGGCTGAAGCTTTTGCCGCACTCGCTGCACTGATACGGCTTCTCCCCCGTGTGTGTTCTCCGGTGGGTAATGAGCGCTGAGCTCTGGCTGAACTTCTGTCCGCACTCGGTACATTTGTATGGTTTCTCTCCCGTGTGGATCCTCTGGTGTCTGATCAGGTTGGAGTTGTAACTGAAGCTTTCGCCACATTCCTTACACGCATAGGGTTTTTCTCCAGTGTGAATTCCCTGGTGAGTATTAAGGCTGGATCGGTTGCCAAAGCTCTTCCCACACTCAGGGCACGAGTACGGTTTTTCACCTGTGTGCGTGCGCTGATGAGCGATGAGGTTGGGGCTCCGGCTGAAGCTCTTGCCACACTCGGCACACTGGAAAGGCTTCTCGCCCGTGTGGATCCTCTGGTGCGTGATAAGGTTCGCGCTCCGGCTAAAGCTCTTCCCACAGTCCCGGCATTTGTACGGTTTCTCTCCGGTGTGAGTCGTTTGGTGTCTACTGAAGTTCGAGCCGTCACTAAAGCTCTTGCCACACTCCTCACATTTGTAGTACTTCTCTCCTGTGTGCGTCCGTTCATGGGTGATGAGGTGGGACTTCCGGCTGAAAGTTTTCCCACACTGGGGACACTCATAAGGCTTCTCACCCAGGTAGGTGCCCTGAAGTCCTATTAGCTGGCCAACTTCCCTTCCTTCCGATGCCAGGTCCCTGTGCTCCTCACCTGGGACATTTCCCTGGGCGCCTCCTGAGCCACAGTCTCTCTCAAAGTCACTCTCCCCATCCGACTGCTGACCACCCTCCCCTCGAGGGATTTTCAAGAACGTCTCGTGTGATTCCACATCCTCAAACACGTCTTGATTCGAGTTCTCCCCATTCTCACTCTGTATCTCAAAATCTGAAAGGAAGAAAACATACAATGTCTGCTCAGTTCCCCATTGTGATGAGAAAAAGAAACCAACAAAATTAAAGGCTTCCGCTTCCAACAAACAACAAAAGCCCACAAGGATTCGAGTTAGTTTCCTCCTGACTGACTATTTAGTTGCGGGGATTCCTTCTCTGTGGCAGTCACTGAGATCTCTAATCTTAGATTGGAGTTCTATGTCTCCACTCACTTCTGCATGAGCAAATCAGATCAGGTAGGGATCTGAAAGTACCCCAACCAAAGGGCAGTGACAAGGTACACAATGGCCCTAGCAGTCACCGTGATGTCTAGAGCTTGGACATATGCCATATGTCATCAATGAATCTGACATATGGGTGAACGAAGTTTTTTTTAAATTGGTATCACAGAAATGTTTCTATAGCTTAGTCTCATTTAAAAGGTGAGACTACAGAGCCTTTAATTCCCAGAACTTGGAAGGTTCGGGTACACAGCAGGCCTATGGCTGTCCTGAGGACCTCTGCATTTCCAACCTAGCTGTGGGCCCTTTCTCTCCTACAACAGAAAGCATTTCAGGATGAGTGAAAAAAACTGATGGTAAAGATGGGGCATAAACTTCAATTGGTCTCGAATAGTCCCCCCTTATCTCCTGTTTCTATTCCCAAAGTTTCAGTCATCAAGTCAACCAACGTCCAAAAATAATTACGTGAAAACTCCAGAACTCATAATTAATTAATAAATTAATTAATTAAATTTTGAGACTGAGTCTCTCTATATAGCCCTGGCTGTCCTGGAACTCTTTATGTAGACCAGGGTGGGCTTGAACTCATAGAGGTCTGCCTGCCTCTGCCTCCCAAGTGTTTGAATAAAGGCGTGCACCATCACACGTGGCTAAATAACTTTGCAATCTAACATTGTTATTTTTCTATTGTGGCCTTTACTGTCTCTTACTGTGTATAATTTATAAAGTAATGGTTATCATTGTGAGTACGTGGGAAGTGCTATACAGAGGGTTTTAGGAATGCAGAGTGGAGTGTGTCTTAGATTGAATCACCTGTAATAAGGGATGACCTATAATTTACTTATAGTCAGAAGCTTGAGTTGGCTCAGTCCTTCCAATTGACTGTGACACACTGCTACGTCTCAACACTGTGGTTGCAACCACTGGTCTAAAACAGTGATCAGATACTGATTTGATGCCCACACCATGTCCCCTCCATTTTCACTGGAGCCCCCTCCACCACTCAAAGACACCCATGCAGGAGACACCAGGATGGCTCAGCAGGTAGCGGCTTTTCACCAAGCCTAATGACCTGATTTCACTGCCCAGAACCCGCCCACATAGGAGAAAGAAACAACTCCCGAAAGCTTTTCACATGTGCACTATGGAATGTGCCTACACACACAGAGGGAGAGGGAGAGGGAGAGGGAGAGGAGGGGAACTATACATAGGTGTTTACAGTCATTGAGGAACAGTTAGCTATACAGCAAACCTCAAATAGATAACCTGTTGGCTGTTGCCACTGAACATTGGAAAATACTAAAGACAGCTGGACAGCGAAGCTGTAATTCTTTGGCTCAACTGTGGGACAAGAACGGGTATGAGTGTAATAGCCTGTTCCTCTCTAATACAGGATAGGCTTCTCATTCTCCAAGGTGTAGAGGAGCCACCCAGAGATCTAATTAACCGTGTACTTTTGTGCATTTCTCCTCGGCTTTCTGCTGAGATTAGTGCCAGTGCTCCAGAGCCTACCCTTTGAGTAAAACAGCAGCATTGCCAGATAGCTGCATTCCAGAACCACCTATGGAGCCTCCAAAGCCTTTGCCTGAGGACCAGGGTGTCATTCGGTAGGGGAGCACAAGCTTAGCATATGGAGATCACTGGGCTCAGTTTCTAGCACTCTTAGCTCACTCTAGGTTCCAGGTAATTTCAACACCTGCCAAGTTTAAAACCCAGAGACCTGCATAGTGGTTAGGAGACCAGTGCTTAATTAAGATCTCTACAGGGCTTGTTAGGACCCCAAGGGCTGGTCCCACTGTTAAAGTTTCTCACTCATTGGCTCTGGAGCGGAATTTACATTTTTAACAGTTCTGATGCTGCTGGTCCGGGGGACAACATTGTCCTAAGGGTTAAAGACCTTGCCTGGAAGTCACTATGTAGCCCACTCTGACCTTGAATTCATGATCCTCCTGCCTCAGCCTCAGCAGCACAGAGGTGTGTGCTACCATGTGTGAACATTAACAGGAATTTCTCAATTTTGAGATTAATAATCCCCTTTCCTTCCCTTTGATATCTACCAGTACATGAACTGGGATAATGGAACTCCATGAGGCCAGTGTATCTATCAACGGAGGGTTATCTCAAGCTAAGCCTGGTGGTACATGCCTTTAATCCCAGCACTCAGGAGGCAGAGGCAGTTCAATCTCTGTGAGTTCTAGGCCAGCTTGCTCTACAAAGCAAGTTCTAGGACAGCCAGGGCCGTTACACAAAGAAACCATTTCTCAAAAACACACACAAAAAAAGAGAGAGCAAGAGGGTGGGTTCAGGGCTGGAGAAATGGCTCAGTGGTTAAGAGCACTGACTGCTCTTCCAAAGGTCCAAAAATCCCAGCAACCACATGGTAGCTCACAACCATCTGTAAAGAGATCCGATGCCCTCTTCTGGTGTGTCTGGAGACAGCTACAGTGTACTCATACATAATAAATAAATAAATCTTAAAAAAAAAAAAAAAAGAGGGTGGGTTCACTGCTCTCCTCCTTAAATCCTTCTCTATTTCATCCTCTTACGGAAATAGGGATGAACTCTGGAACAGCAATTAGAACAGTTCAGAGGCAAACTGTCCCCATTTATACCAAGAACTATTGGAACTTAAATATTAGGGCCATGAACTTGATAAATGACTTCTAACCTCAGATATGAAACACATGGAAAAAATTAACTGCCAACTATTAGAATGTAAAATTGCTAGGATTTACCCCCAGGGCTTGGTATGCCAAGCAAATGCACAACCATTGAGCTTCCTCCCACAAAGGACCTCAATTTCCTATGGAGTTCAAGCTGGTCTCTAACTTACAACGGCCCTGCTCCGCCTCCTAAATGCTAAGATTTCAGATGTGTGCCGCTCGCTATACCCCGCTCCCTGGAACTGGAGTTACCAGTGGTTGTGAGCCACCTGATGTGGGTGCTGGGAACCAAACTTAGGTCCTCAGCAAGAGCAAGTAAGTGCGTTTAACCACTCCCTCCAACCAAAAGACAAATAATTTTTTAAAATTTATTTATTTTTATTTCATGTGCATTGGTGTTTTGTATGTGTGTGTATGTCCATGTGAAAGTGTCAGATCCCCTGGAACTGGATTTACATATAGTTGTGAACTGCCATGTGGGTGCTGGAAATTGAACCCAGGTCCTCTAGAAGAACAGCCAGTGCTCTTAACTGTAAATGCGGATTTTTCTAGAAAACCTGAATCTCATTCCCCAAAGCATTCAAGGAGGCAAAACAGACAGACAAACGAGCAAACCCACAAGCATTCTGTCTTTACATCAATAATAATCCGTAACCAGTTATGGAAGTTAACTACTGCTTTGTATAAGTGGTCTTTTAAAGGTCTGTAGTGCACTGAAAACAGCCATCAAACAAGGACCCTGTGGTCAACCTCTTGCAAACCCTAAGTCACTTGAGAGACTGTCTCCCCCGGGAGCAGTGATGTCATCCTGAGATTTTACTTTATGAGGATTTGCCTGCAGGTGCGAATGTGTACCACGTACATGCCTGTTTCCTAGGTTAAAAGAGGGCATCGGCCCCCTGGAACTGGAGCCACAGATGGTTGTAAGCTGTTGTTTGGGTGCTAGAAACCAAGCCTGGGTCCTCTGTACGGGCAGTACGTTCTCTTAGCTGCTGAGCCAGCCCCTCCGCCTTTTATTCTGAGGTCTGACCATTCAGCCTCCCAGTCTCTCCCTCCATCAATCAGGCCCAGCTCATCCGCCTGAGAGATTCCCTGTCCTCCCCACCAAAGGGAATTCTCCATAACCCAGAATTCCAACTCCAACCTGGTCAATTCAGGTAAAGGTTGCTTCTCACACCTGTGGCCGGCTGGTCCAGGTCACTAGGAGAAAGGGCTACCCAACAGGAAGGGACCATCTTCTGAGTCTCTGTAATCTGAGATGTGGGAATCTCTCCAGCCCTCAGAACTCCGCTGTTTAAAGTATCTTTATGGATATGTATCACTTACCAACTGGGTGTGATGAGTGTGAGGGAGGGAGCTTCTGAGAATGCAAATGCTGCAGGCGAAGACCATTCTTTGATGGAGCTAAGAGGCTGACTTGCCCACTGACCTGAGTATTTCCCAATCTTCCTTTGAAGATTCAGAAGTAATCTGGCTGTGCTTTGCCAGGTTTGACCCTGATCCCATTTTGTTTTACAAAAATCAAAACTTAGGGGTTGGAAAGATGGCTCAGTGGTTAAAGGCTCATACTTGCAGTAGACCTGAGTTGGGTTCCTAGCTCTGGTGTCAGAAGGCTCGTAACAACCTGTAACTACTCTAGGGCAGCTGACCCCCTCTTCTGACCTCTACGGGCATCTGCACTCATCTATACAAACTCATGCACGAACACACATATAATTGAAAATGAAAACACATCTTTAAAATCAAAGCTTAACTGATCATGATGGCACAGTTTTAATCCCAACTCTCTGACAGAAGCAGGTGAATCTCTGAGTTCTAGGCCAGCCTCGGATACCCAGAGAAACCCTGTCTCAACAAAACAAAACAAAACACAGAAATAAGTAAAATCTTAGTCTGTCATTCTTAAGAAAAGGCAGACATGAGCATAGAGAGATAGCTTATCAGTTAAAGGTGTACACTGCTCTTCCAGAGAACTCGAGCTCCTAGAACGCACAACTGCCTAAAACTCCAGTTCTAGGAGATCTGAGTTCCTCTTCTGGCCTCTGTAGAAACCCAAGTTTTCATGTGTAGGGCATATAGAAGCACATATACATGATTAAAAATAAAAGCAAATCTTTCATTGTTTTAAAAGGCCGATGTGGAAGGGAAAGATGAGCTCAGAGTTCAGAGTTCTTGCCTACTATGGACCAAGTCCAGGGTTGGTCCCCACATTGTATAATCTGGGCACTGTAGCACATACCTATGCTCAGCTCTAGGGAGGCAAAGGCAGGAAGACCGTTCGAGATCATCCTCAGCAACTCAGAGTCTCTGAGACCATCTTTGGCTATGAGACCCTATCTAGGGGGAGGGGAAAGGGTGATATAGAAATAAAGTTCCTTGTTTCTGGAATTTAAGAGTCTGGAAAGAACTGTCTGTCTATCTGTCTGTCTGTCTCCATGACAGAATAAGCAGCAGAGGTCTCTCAACCTGCAAGTACAAAAGTGTCCTTTATTTATCTCAACAATACTTACTGAGCTCTCACTGTGAGAGGGAACCCAGAAAGAGGACAGGGAGGAATAGATAAGGTCCCTGGCCTTTGGGACTTTTGTTAAGTTCCTAAAATAAATAAGAGTATTTATATAATTAAAAAAACAAGATTGATTAAGAAGTCAAAAGACTAAGGAAGGAAGATGATGAGTTCAAGGTCAGCCTGGGCTTCATAATGAGCTCTAGAGCAGCCTAGGCTAGATACAATATAGAGGGAGGCCTCATCTCAAAACAAAAGCCAGCAAACAACGAGAGAGAAAGAGACTGCAACTGTCCCATCCAGACGGAGGGGAGAAGCCCGTGGAACTGCAGCAGACTGCTCTGGGACGTGTGGAGGAATCTGATGAGTGGCAAAGAGGCTAGAAAGTTTAGTTTAGAGACTACTGCAAAAGTTTAGTCAGGAAATCCCAAAGTCTGATTTAAGTCTTGAAATGGAATTAAAACACCCGCAGGACTCATGAACAAATAGAGATAAACTTTACATGTAAACTATACTAGAGGTATGGCTTTAATTGGAGTCACAGGACACTAAGTGCATACACACAGAGGTGCCTCTCAGTCAAGTATTACACAATGACTAACCAGGCTTTGAAATACCCTTTCCTGGGTAGACACACCAAACAGAATAGAGGCCGGCTGGTGTCAGGTAGTCAGTGAAGGAACGAAGGGAAATGTGGATTCCTGTGAGCAGCTATGAGGGAGAAGGGCAAGATGCGTTATCAAATGGAGGCCAGCAGAGATCATCTTAGAGTCAGAAGTCAGGGGTCACCACCTGATTCCTCTGGGGAGAATCCCCCATCTCAGATGACCAATGAGAAAGGAAGGCCCTGCAAAGCTGGGTGAGACCTCAGCCCAAGCCTCTGAGATAATGTGGAAATCCTCAAGTTCCTTATAAACTTGCCATAGCCATCAGAAGGCAAGGGAAGTCTGAAACAGCGCGAGAGAGTTTCTTTTTTCTTTCTTCTTTGAACAAAGTAAAATATTAAGTCGAATGTGGTAGCATACCCGGTAGGCCAAGAATTCAAGAGGCTGAAACAGGAGGATTACCATAAGACCGAGGCCAATTTAGGCTACAATGTGAGACCTTGTCTCAAAACAGAAACCGAGTAAAGGTGTAGTTAGGTTGGTAGGTGCTTGCCCAAGAGGCGAGATGCCCTGGGTTTGATGCCTCAGCACCACAAAAACAGGACACCAGCACACATCTACAACCCTATCCAGTGAAGCAGGCCCTCAGAGTTCACGGTGCGGCTGTAAAGGGCTTAGCAGCTAGGTGCGTTGGCTGCTCTTCCAGAGGACCAAGGTTCGATTCCCAGCACCCACTTGTCAGCTGAGAGTGTGGTCCGAAAATACAGGAGATCTAATGCCCTCTTCTGACCCTTGAAGGCACCGGGCACATACATGGTACACAGACATGCATGCAGGCAGAACACCCATGCACATCAAATTAAATAAGTAAAAAAAAATTTTTTTTAAAGTTCAAGTTCATCCTTAACTACATACCAACTTTAGACAGCTGGGAATATGCAAAATCCCATTTCAAAGACTAATTAATTAGTCAAGTTACTGGGCTGTAGGTGTAGCTCAGTGATTCAGTGCTTGTCTCACACGATCCAGCTCCTAGGTTTGATCTCAAGCACACCCCTAAGGAAGTTACCTGTCAGAGTCGAAGAAGTTAAAATACTTCACTTCAAGTAAAACTTAGCGCCGATAAACTCATGCTGACGCACACAGACCTGAGTCCTGGCTCTGCTGAATGACAGCTGTGTGAAGCTATCGAGCTTCCTATCTGTCGACTGACAATGCCACTCACCTCACAAGATTCTTGGTGTGAGTGCCAATATAAGGTGCCCAGTGCCGAGCTAGTTTCAGTTAGTCCTCTAAGCCCAGACCTTTCTTCTGAGGACAGACTTCTCCATATCTCTCAGTCCTTGGCTGCTGTCATGCCCTCTGCCCTAAACTACCCTCTCCTCATGCTCTCCTGTCCCAGGCTTAGGCTCAGTCCTCCGGACTGGATGGTACAGAGTACTCTGCCCTACTCCCTGTTGGGACCTCCCTCAGCACCTCATTAGGAGCTGTCAGGACCGCTCATTCGATGGCATGCTTAAGAACAGGAATCGTCTTGGTTTTGCCTCATACCAGCTGCGTGATCTTAAAGTGGGTCGCTCCTCCTCTAAGGACAACAATCCACTCATCTCCCAGCAGACTGAGGGCCGGAGAAAGAACTCCAGAGATGCTGTTCACACTGCTAGTTTTTTCTCACACATCCTGACCAACCTCGCCCTCTGCCAGACTCTCATCACTGCACACCCCATGACCAGGCAGCTTCCTGACTGCTCTCCAACCTCTCGCCTCTCTCCCACCTAATCAAACCTACATCCTGTTGCCAAGCTCAGCTTCCTCTCGTGCCCACAGGGCCTAGTTCAAGAACCTGCTGAGGGCAATGGCATTTCATTCAAACCTCTATCCTCCCTGCCCTCAAACTCCCACCACTTCCTGAAGACACTTTCCAATCCAACCAGCAAACCATCTCTGAATCTGAAGAAACCTACTTCCTCCACTCCCCCACTTCAGAGCCTTGGCTTCGCACGGCTCCTCTCAGCACTCATAGCTTCCTCCTCGCTTCCCATTTCTACTCCATTCTGCAACCTCCTACTCCGGGTCCATGTCTTCCACGAAGGCTTCCCTGATCTGGCCTGCCCTCTCTGCAGGCCCTTCTGAACTCCAGATGAGAGTACTTCATCAGAACAAAGCTGCCACATCCTATGGGTCCTGAAATTATCCTAGGGAAATGAGCATAGTTTACAGCCCAAGGCCAAATGCACACAGGATAGCCAACCAGACAAGGATCCAGAACTCATTACCAACAAAGCACGTAAAGAGCTTGTCTGGAATTACCTTTCTTTTTAGTTTTCCAGATGGAATCTATTCTATATACAGAGACTTAGCTTGCAATCCCCTGCCTCAATTCTAAGTACTAGGATAATAGGTGTGGCCAATTACTCTTTAAAGATCTATGATAACATTACACCACAGAAATCCCAGACAGTTGTTTATCATGGTTTCTTAAAACGACCACTTTGAAAAGAATTGCATGCTTTCATTCTAGTTGCTGGGACTATTTGAATGGTTACAGTCAACTGAAAGGACCATGGGGTGGGTTACAGAGGTCGCTTTTGTGCTTATACCTGCAAACCAACAGAAATGTTCTATTCCTCGTAAGGGAAGAATGTTTTATTCTTGAGGCAGAGGCAGGCAGATCTTTGTGGGTTTGAAGTCAGCCTGGCTAGACAGTGAGTTTAGGCCAGTCAGGGCTACATAATGAGACCCTATCAAGAAGCGGGAGAAGGAAGAAGGAAGAAGGAAGAAAGAAGAAGGAAGAAAGAAGAAGGAAGGAGGAAGAGGAGAAGGAGGAGGAGGGGGAGGAGGAAGGGGAGGAGGAGCAGGAGGAGCAGGAGAAGCAGGAGAAGCAGGAGGAGCAGGAGGAGGAGGGGGAGGAGGAGGAGGAGCAGGAGGAGGAGGAGGAGGAGGGGGAGGAGGAGGAGGAGCAGGAGGAAGAGGAGGAGCAGGAGGAGGAAGAGGAGGAGCAGGAGGAGCAGGAGGAGGAGGAAGAAGAGGAGCAGGAGGAGGGGGAGGAGAACAACAACAACAAGGAAGAACAAGAAACACTTTTTCTCTATAACAAGAAAAATTAAAAAATCACAAATAGAAAAATAGCTCCCAGATAAGCTCTTGTGCTTGCCAGGCAGGCATTTTATTTACTATTGAATTTTATATCCCATGATCTCAGAAAACTTTCCAACCCCTGGAATAAACAAGTCAAAGCTGTGTTTAGTGTGGAGCAAATGGAGCTCCAGAGACAGCCCTCCAAGTCCCTCAGACTGAAATTCCGGAGTTACCGATGCACAGTGAGGCCGTTAAAAGAGCGAGGATCCTGCTGAGTGCCACAGACAGGGAGGGACAAACACCATCTCCTACTCTGCTCAAAGACCACTCACCTCACACGCGCACACACACGCACACACACACACACACACACACACACACACAAACCCGACACTACTGCACCCCAGAAGGCTCCCACCCTCACCCTATGTGGTTCTGCATCTTACCATTGTGCGGAAAAGTCTGGGTCAAGTCTTCCACCAGGGCCACTGCCTCCTCGCTGCTCTCAGGACGATGCTCTTGCAGCCAGGCCTGAATCTCTCTTGGCAGCACAGTCAGCATCTGTTCCTTAGTGTGCACCTCTGGCCTCAGCCAGCGCCGACAGAGCTCCCGAAATCGGACAAGCGCACCCCGAGGTCCCTCGGCTGTACCCTCCTCTTGAGGGCTGCCTTTTCCAGGACTCTGGGGAAAGGGCTCAGACTCGGGGCCATCCTCCTGCAGCACTGCTTCCTGCACCCACGAATCATCCTCCAGGATCATAGTGGTAACCTCTGCCTGTTCATCTTCTTGAGGCACCTGAGCCAAAGGGCTGAGGGGAGTGCTCACTGCTGGCACTTCGGCTGCCATTGCAGCTTCCTGGATGATCACGGGGGCTTCAAGTCTCACACCTGTCTCCAGCCAGGCTCTCGGAGAAGGCTGTCTTTCCTCCAATCTTAACAAGGAACACTGCTGAGAAAGAAACGAGGCAGAGAACCAGAATCACTAAGGAAAGTATCTTACAGCCATCTCACAGCAGCCTCCTTCTGTTCAAAACCAAGAGGCCTGCCGCCTACTCCTACACACACATACACACACACACACACACACACACACACACACACACACACACACACACACACACGGGGTTGGTCTGATCCTACTATGTATTCAAATGCTAAATACTGACCCCCAAGATCTGGTTGCCCGAAACTAGAAGATCTCATGTACACCAAATCCAAATGATGCTCTGTAGACCTCACCTCCTAACTTTTCGCTGACTGGTTAATAGACATGGCTGACTGGTTAATAGACATGGCTGGGAACAAGAGATGGGGTGGAACAAAGGTTTTCAGGCTTGGGATCTAAGGTAGGAACCATGAAGAGAGAGAAAAAAGGAAGGAAGTGGTCATAGGGTAGGTGGCTCATGAGGGCCATGAGGGCCGTCCCGATGGAGGAGCGGCCCAGGCAGAACATGGCAAGTGACATCTCGGGAATCAACACAGAGAAGTAGACAAAATAGCATAGAGGGTAGATATCTGCTCATCTCTAATGCTTTTAAGCTTATTATAAATCTAAAGGTTTCTATGTCTTTTTATCTGGGAACTAAAATGATCTGAGGTGGGGTAGAAACCCCTAGTAGATATTTAAACACAAGGGACTATAGCAACCCCCAGAATAATAATAACCACAACACACACACACACACCACACAGCATTGCTCTTTTCAGAAGACCACAGGAAGAGTAGTAGGAATGTAACATATTCTGCCCTAAGTCAGTTCAGACTTCCTTCAGAGCAAGGGACCTTGACCTAACAAAGAGGTCATTCAACCTCAGTGATCACTTAATAGATAACACTCATCCTTATCATACGGACCGTCTTAATAATTAGTAATGGATGCTCCCAGCTTCACTAGAAGCCATCAATGCTATATTTCAATGGAGGCTATCTATCCTCAGGGAATCTCCCAGATTCCCGAATCTGTGAATGCTCAAGTCCTCTAAATAAAATACCTCCTATCACCTCTAGTCAACGTATACCTAAGTGTAAATAATATGTAAACAGTTGGTATACTGCACTGTTTGGGAACAATAACAAGAGAACATTACTATGTGTTCAGTACGGACATTCTGTTCATTTTTATTTCTGAAGCAAGATTTCACTATGTAGCCCAAGCTGGCTTCGAACTCCTGATCTGCCTGTCCTGCTTCCTGAGTACTGAGATTACAGCCATGCCCAATTTCTTTTAAAATGAATATACACGAGGATCATTGGGGGGAGGGGGGGCTAGACCTGAGTAAGTAGCTCTACAAAATATTCAGAGCAGTGGAATTAAAAACTATTTAAGTATTATGAAAGCAATGAATATTTATTTTTAAAAGTCATTACACCATAGAATCAGATAACATGTCCTCCCCCATGAAAATAGCAAACGTAAAAACAGAACAGCAATAACAGAAAGAAAACTGAAGCTCCCAATGTCAATTTGTCCAAATGGCTACGTGAAACACAAAAAGGTCGTAATTCTTCCTGGACAGCCCGGGAACACGGAACCTAGACAGCTCATTCGCTAAACCTGACTAAGACACGCCCCCTCAGAACCTCAGTTTCCCCATCTGGTCAAGGAAGAGGCTCGGCAGGATGTAGTCGAGCATCCCTTCCCAGTGTAAAGCCTGCGCTCCTAGGCTGCGTACACGGAGCTCTGGCGTGAACGGAACCCCGTGAGCCACGAGGAACCGGGACGCAGAGCTGAGCGTCCAGCCTGCCGGGCGAGGACACCGACGCCCCTCCCCCAAGCTGCCCTCAGCTGGCTCCAGGCCCGTTACTCGCTCCTCTCTCTGGCTGTTCCCCTCGGGGCGCGCGGCTCCAGACCTGCCTCTCCCGCTCGCCTCTCCAGGGACCAGGTCCTGTTCCCGCTATCTCTCTGCGCGCAAAAGCACCCCTCGGTCTGGCCCGACCCGGTCCGGCCCCTCTGGATTCACCTCAGCTCAAGCCCAAGGGGCACAGAGAACAATGGACAGGAGAGGCCCGCCCACAGCCACTCTCATTGGCTATCCACGACAGTTCCTCAAATTCTACTCTACTATTGGTGAAAACAACGTCAAGCTGGGCGGTGGGAGGTAAGTTCGGCCCGATGCATTGTGTGAAATGTAGTTTACCAGAAAGGAACAGACTTCTGTACCTGAGCGAACCGGAGGTTTGATAGCCTTAGGCAATGCCTCAGGATCAGAGGTAGAGGAAGTCCCAGGACTAGCCATCTGTCTTCTAGTACTGCCCTAAGCTTTTTACATGAAACAGATAGTTTCACTTCTCTAAAGCGTGCGTGTATTTATCTATAAAAAATGAAAGCTGAGTGAATTTATCAGTCCTTTTTAGCTGAGAATTGAGTGGTAAATGATATTGTTGGGCCCTTAAGAGCCAAAAGCTGACTTTAAGCAGAGAAGAAATTTGCGCAAGCAAAGGCCTCTGTGGCCCAAGCTCGCACCTCTCCCCGAAATTTGCAGCTACGCACATGCACTCGGGTGTTGCACTCCCCTTTGTTTTCACACGTGGTATTCTTGCGTCCTCACGAAAGCCCCGCCCCGTTCTCTCCGCTCTTCTATAGCCTACTCCTTGGAGTCTACAGGAGGTTAGCTCTGGGAAGGGAGTGACCAACCAGGCCCCCTAAAACAGGACACAAAAACCAATAGTGGTCTCTCCAAATGAGTCAGCTCAGGGTCCCCAAAACAGGATGTAAAGAACAATAATAGGTGGCAGTGGTCTACTAATTGGCTCAGCTTCAACTGGCTTCAGGGTCTCTCTGGATAAAAGGTTATGCCTAGAGTGCTACCCTTTCACCAAGTGAATTTTTCAACTTTGAGGGTATTTAAGCCCCAAGGCTGAGTGAAACGAGCTTTCAAGAAAAGCGTGCTGCTTTCTTTTAGCGTCCACCTTAAAAGAGACAAAGGGAGGGGATAACAGATAAAGGATAAATCTAAACTCACTTCTTCCCCGATACAGCCATTCCTCCTAGCTCCAACTGCTCCTTTCCCAAAGAGCATACATTTACTCCCTTACTTGCTGTATTTAAAATCCTTGACTTTGGCGCTGGAGAGATGGTTCAGTGGTTAAGAGCACCTGATGCTCTTGAAGAGGACCCCAACACCCATATTGCAGCTCGTAACAGTTTGTAGGACTGCTTCCACAGAATCCAAAAACCATCTTCTGACCACCCTAGACACCAGACCTGCATGTGGTACACATACATATATACAGGCAATCTCTGGGTTTGAGGACAGCCAGTTCCACAGGGTGGGTTCTAGGACAGCCAGGGCTGCACAGAGAAAACACATCTCAAAAAACTAAAAATAAATAAATTCATAAGTAAATAAATAGAAGTCTTGACTGCTTTACCCACCCTCCACATCCCCCACATCCCCCACACTCCCCCTCTCATCTGAAACTTTCTCTTTCAGGACCACAAGAGACAAGACCCTTGCTGGTGTAGAGACCAAGGTCCAGTGCAGCCCTTTCTGTAACACCAGCATCACTCCCCCTAACACAGCTGCACAAAGGTTCCACTGTAGTATTGGAGCTATCACAGGCTAGCTAGTTCTTGTCTTCAGTGGTGGGTAGTGGGAGTTAGGAATGTGGCTACTACCTTGGTGTTTTGATGGTCCCCTTGCCTTCACAGCAGCTCCTTGGTTGCCAAGGTTGCTGCTACAAAAGAAATGGCTGCCTCTGTACCAAATAAAAACAGGAGAGTAACTACCTGGACACCCACGTAAGAAATCTAAGGAAGAAGCGATAACCTTTACCCACTGAGCCATCTTGCTGACCCAGTAACTATATTTTTCTCATTTTGCTGTTGGCTTTCTGGTAGTCTATCAAATGAAGGAATTTGAATGTTGGAGAGATGGTTTACTGATGAATAGCACTTCCTGCTCATCCACAGAATCCACAGATCCCATCACCCATATGGGTGCCTCACAACTCCCTGTAACCCTGGCTCCAGAGGATCTGACGCCCTCTTCTGTTCTCTTTAGGCATATACAGAACCGTAGAATACATGTGTGTCAGACACACAACACACACACACAGCGAATTAAATTCATGTTTCTGACTTAAAATGATTATGAATGAGAGGGAGGGGAAGGGAAGGGAGAGGAGAGAAAAGAAGAGAAAAGAAAAGAAAAGTCAGGCCAGCCATGAACTAGTGGAGATGGCGGGGGGGGGGGGGGCAGAGATTGAAAAGGGTATTAGGGAAGAGCAAGAGAAGAAAGGAAGGGGCGAGCAGCCCCTTTTATTGTGAGTCAGGCACACCTGACTGTTGCCAGGTAACTGTGGGGCGGAGCCTAGAAGAAATGCTAACAGTTTGAATGCACCGTTTTTTTCCCCCACTAATTAACCTCATTTATCAAAACCCGAAAGAAGGGCCGGGATGGTGACTCCGCAGTTAAGAGTACTTGTCTGGGGGTTGGGGATTTAGCTCAGTGATAGAGCGCTTGACTAGCAAGCCAAGGCCCTGGGTTCGGTCCTCAGCTCCGGTCCTCGGCTCCGGTCCTCCGCTCCGGTCCTCCGCTCCGGTCCTCAGCTCCGGACTGTAACTCCAGTCTCAGGGCATCCAAGGACATGTTGACCTCAGCAGGTACCAGGCACACACACACACAGTGCATTCGCATGCATGCAAGCAAAATATTAAAACAATAAAAATAAATCTTAAAAAAGAGAGACTTAACCAAAAAAGATGCTCAAGTAGCATCTACTAGGTGTGCGATTGAATCTTAGCGTCAATAGTTGCTCACTGATAGCGTCCTAATTTGGTAGTCCTAAACTGGCCTCGTGCGAACAGCGCCACCTCCAGGTCAGCAGAGGAAGTGTACACTAAGTTCCTGGATGTAATCGCCAGCTGCCACTCTTCTCGAAGTCGGTGTGCCCGGAGAGGAGAGCTAAAAGAATATTGCCAGTGGTTCAGGGAGTGACCTTATATCAACAGAGAAATATCCCTTTGTGTGTCCATCCTCACCACTAGTGGAAATTTCCACAAGGGAAGGATTTGATGGGCCAGTGCACCCCTGGAACTTTCCAGAAGTCCAAAAATCCTTTTATTTTTGTTCCCATCCCAAACCAACTGCTGACCATAAGAACTAGAACTAATTTGTCACAGAAGTGCCTTACAGCCAGTTTCACAGTTCTGTGACTCAGGCTCAGGAAAGCTGACTTTGGCCTGGGTCATCCATCCCAGCTGAAACAAAAAAATAAGTCACATATGAGACCATGGCCTAATGGTACTGTTGAAGAGGGGCTGGCTGCCATAGCTAATCTCTGAGAGGACCACAGGACAGAAAGGCTGAGGTAGGATAGGCAGCCAGGGGGGATTGTGGGTAATGGGAAGGAAAAAGCCATTCACCAAGGACTCTGGTTCAAGTGTGTTACTTCTAACACAATTGCATTTGCTTAATTAAGGCTTCTTCTCCTTTCCCAGCTATAAGCCTATACACTTCTAGGAATAGTCTGTTAACTGCATTTTTATTCATTTACCTTCTTGCATGTATGTGCATGTGTGCATGCATGTGTGTGTGTGCTTGTGCACGTGCATTCAAGCCACAGGGCAAATGTAGAAGTCAGAGGACAATTTTCAGGAGTTGTGTGATGGTTTGCATATGCTTGGCCAGGGAATGGCACTATTAGAAGGTGTGGCCTTGTTGGAGGAAGTGTGTCACTGTGGGGGTGGGTTTGGAGACCCTCCTCCTAGATGTCTGAGGATGCTCAGTCTGTTCCTGGCTTCCTTCAGAAGATGTAGAACTCAGCTCCTCCTGCACCATGCCTGCCTGGATGCTGCGATGCCATGCTCCTGCCCTGATGATAATGAACTGAACCTCTGAACCTGTAAGCCAGCCCTAATTAAATGTTGTCCTTTATAAAACTTACATTGGTCGTGGTGTCTGTTCACAGCAGTAAGACCCTAAGGAAGACAATGGTCATATGGTGTTTGTTTGTTCTTTGCTTGCTGGCTTTTACTTGTGATTTTCATAGAGTGTGCAGAGAGGAGGCTTGGTTCCTTGGGCCCTTGTGTTATTCCTCGGAGGAAGCTGGCTTTTCTCTTCGATTGCTGTGCTGGCCAGGGCTTCCCTGGGCCTGGGAGCTAAGCTCTACTCCAGCCTCTTCCTGCCAAGAGGAGGGAGGAGGACGGATCTGCAACCTCTGGCTGGTTCCCATGCCCTAGTCTGAATTTCTCTATTCAAAGACATTTGTGGGAAGGCACAAGGGTACTCTAGGCTGGACAAAATGACTCAGAGGCAGTCCCAGTGTGGGGTGGTCCTTGCCAAGACATAGAGGCAGGAGTGACACCAGGGAGAGCTTGAGACAGGGTGTGTCTCAGAAGGGATTTGTCTACATAATCTACACTGTTCCCTAAGGTATTACAGAACTAATTATAAAGATAGGATTGAAATAAAGAGAAAGAAAATGTAACAGAGAGAGGGGACACACACACACACACACACACACACACACACACACACACACACATGCCTCAGAGACTGTTTAGTTTATATGAAACAAAAGTGTCCTTAAAATAGCTGGCTAACGGAAAGAACAAAAATCCTGTAGCCTTTAGCAAAAATAATGAACTTGTCAGAGACAAAAGCAGTTTGCAGGCAAACTCCCTAACATAAGCTGTCCTCATCACAAACCCCACTGTAAACTGTGATTTACTGAGCCACACTGCTCAGAAAGCTGAGATCTCCACAGGGAATTGTCTGGTGCCCAAGATTGCTCTTAATGGCCTTTTCCTATTATGTATTTGATCTCTCTCTCTCTCTCTCTCTCTCTCTCTTTTTCTTTCTTTTTTTTTTTTTTTTTTTTTTTCGGAGCTGGGGACCCGAACCCAGGGCCTGGCGCTTGCTAGGCAAGCGCTCTACCACTGAGCTAAATCCCCCAACCCCGATCTCTCTCTCTCTCTCTCTCTCTCTCACACACACACACACACACACACACACACACACACACACACACCCCTTAAATTTTTCTTGAAAAAACAAAATGGACAGACACCCTTAATCTCAGTCAGTACTTGAGAGGCGGAGGCAGGCAGATCTTCGTGAGCTGGAGGCCAGCCTAGACTACACAGTGAGTTCCATGGCAGACAGGGTTACAAGTGAGACTCTATTTCAAATAAGTAAATTAAATGAATAAAAACAAAAGTAATCCACTCAGAAGCCAGGACAAACACAAAGCTAAGTTTCCTCCTGACTGTAAGTGTGACATAGCGTCGCAGGTCAGTGATTCTAGCACTCAGGAGGTAGAGGCAGGAGGATCAAGTGTTCAAGGCCAGTGTGGGCTACACAGAGTTCCAGGCTAGCAAGGAATATATAGCAAGACATGTCTAAAAAGAATTAAAACAGGGTCCTATGATGGCTTAGGTTAAGCACTTGCTTTCCAAGCATGAGGATTAGAGTTTGGATCCCCAGAAACTAATAAATGTCAGGTACACGTGTCGGCCTGCCTATAATTTCTGCCTTGGAAAGTGGAGATGGGAACTCCCCAGAGGAGGCTACTTAGCAAGATTAGTCATATCAGTGAGCTCTGGGTTTGATTGAGAGACCCTGAATAAAGTGGGAAAGCAATGGAGGGTAATTCTCAACATCCACCTCGGACCTCCACATGCATTGGCACACACATGCATGCACGCCCACATACAGATGCACTCACACACAGGAAAAGTCATGAAAGTCATGCATACACACAGGCATATCACGTCACCTACATGAAAAATGGGAGCGGGGCAGAAACAGATCATGACCAGGTATGATAACACAGCTACTAAGCCAAACAAGAAAAACAAAAATATACGAAATTAAAACACCTGTGCAGCATGAAAGGCCGGAGGTGCAGCTGAGGGCTGGCGTGCTTGCCTAGTAGGGGTGAGGCCTTGGTTTGATTTGTAGAACTGCCGTTCAGAGTTAAATGGGAGACTACAGAGATGGCTCATAGTTAAGAGCTCTTCCAAGGTCCTCTTCTGAAGGACCTAGGTTTGATTTCTAGTGCCCACATGGTGGCTCATAACTGTCCATAATGTCAGTTCCAGAAGATATGATGCCCTCTGCTAGCCTCTGTGGGAACACAGGCATATATTTAAACAAAACACCCTACGAAAATAAAAAATAAAAGTAGTTTTAAAAGATAAGAAAATTGAGGTGATTATAGAGATGGCTCAGTAGGTAAGAGCATTTTCTGTGCAAGCATGAGTACCTGGGTTCAAATCCCCAACACTCAATAAAAAGCTGGGTGTGGTGGTAGGTGGATAAGGCTTGTTGACTGCCAGCACAGTTTGAGGCTCAGTGAGGAGCCTGTCTCAAGGGAATAAACCAGAGAGCAATAGAGAAAGATACCCAATGTCTTTCTCTGGCAGATATCTACACAGGCACACAAATGTGTATACATAATACACAAACACACACATATACATCAACCTCTTTCCACACCAAAAAAGGCCATGAATGAAGACGAGGACAGGTGAGTGCTAAGTACTTGTAGCACAAGTGACAAAGTGCTAGTATCTGATTACTATGACTTTGTACAAATGAAGGCTCTCGAGCACGCACACAGACACACACAGACACACACACACACACATTATGGTGGTTTGAATATGCTTGGCTCAAAGGGAGTGGTACTGTTAGGAGGTGTGGCCTTGTTAGAGGAAGTGTGTCACTGTGGGGGTGGGCTTTGAAACTCCATCCAGTGCAGAAGAGTCCGTTTCTCTTGGCTGCAGTCAGATCAATATCCAGAACTCTCAACTCCTCCCGCACCATGCCTGCCTAGACACTGCCATGTTCCCACTTTGATGATAATGGACTGAACCTCTGAATTGGTAAGCCAGCCCCAGTTAAATGTTGTCCTGAAAGGTAGAAAGTTTAGAGCAGACAAAAGTTTAGAGCAGAAGAAAGAAACTAGTCAGGCCCTGGAACTGCAATTACACCAGCCAGTTTGGCAACTCTCTCCCAGGAACTAACTGACCATAAAGTTAGATTAAAATCTTAAAGAACAATCTTGAGAAACAGGAAGCTTCTCCCAGGAACTGGAGGACCATAAAGTTAAACAATCTTGAGAAACAGGGAGTTTCTCCTTCTGATTTTTCACTGGTATTCTCGACATTTTCCAATGACGCCCTCCCTACCCCCTTGGGTTGTGGTTTTTTCCTTTAAATACCTCTTTTCCTAGCCACTCGTGGTTGAACTCCTCTGCCCCTGTGTGGGATACGAGTCTTGACCCCAGTGCACTGGTTTCTATCAATAAACCTCGTGCTTTTACAGCAAGGATGGTCTTATGTGAGTTCTTGGGGGTCGTGGTCATCCCAAGACTTGAGTGAGGGTCTCCCACTCTGGTGGTCTTTCATTCCTTATAAGAGTTTACCTTGGGGGGTTGGGGATTTAGCTCAGTGGTAGAGCGCTTGCCTAGGAAGCACAAGGCCCTGGGTTCGATCCCCAGCTCCGAAAAAAAAGAACCAAAAAAAAGAGTTTACCTTGGGGCTGGAGAGATGGCTCAGTGGTTAAGAACACCAACTGCTCTTCCTGAGTTCAAATCCCAGCAACCACATGGTGGCTCACAACCATCTGTAATGGGATCTGATGCCCTCTTCTGGTGTGTCTGAAGACAGCTACAGTGTACTTATATATAATAAATAAATAAACCTTTAAAAAAAAAAAAAACAAAGAGTTTGCCTGGTCATGGTGTCTCTTCACTGCAAATAAATCCAACACGCATGCGCATACACACACACGCACACACACACACACACACACACACACACACACACACACACACACACCACACACACACACACACAGAGGTAACTGAGAATAAACAGGTCACAAAAGATAAATAAGGAGAAATAAGCTCAATCCCACTGGTAATTTGTGTTTTGTTTTGGGGTTTGTTTTTGTTTTTTTTTTTTTTTTTAATGTTTTTGGGTGGTTGGGGTGTGGTTTTTTTGTTTTGTTTTGTTTTGTTGTTTTTTGGTTTTTTTTCCGGAGCTGGGGACCGAACCCAGGGCCTTGCGCTTGCTAGGCAAGCTACCACTGAGCTAAATCCCCAACCCCTTGTTTTGTTTTTTTTTTTGATAGGTTGTTGGAAAATATGGGTAACGATTTACTTATAACTAAAATTTTAAATTATTTGTTTGCTTGTTTATTGTTCATTGTGTATGTGCATTTGCTTGTGTGAGTTTATGTGCAGCACATGTGTGTAGGAGCCCACGGAGGCCAGAAGAGGGCATTGGATCCTTTAGAGCTGGAGTTACAGGTGGTTTGTGGATGCTGAGAACCCAGTTCTCTGCAAGAGCAGTAAGCACTCTTAGCCACTGAGCCATCTCTCCAGTCCCATGTCTTTCTTTCTTTAGATATGGTCCTGCTATGTAGCCCAGGCTGGACTTTAAGTCCTGATCCTATTCCCTCCACGTCCCAAGTGCTAGAATCCTAGGCACACATCACCATGCCCAGAAGGAAAACGTGTCAACTGTGACAGTGTATAGGAGGGTGGGTAGGTCATAGTTCCTGCTCACGCTGTTGCTGGTGGCAGTGATTGCCAGGAGACGATCTGGCCCTTCCCTTGGAAGGAGTATATCTTATACATGGAATCAAGAACACGGATGGCACATGGATGTTTATCACAGCGGTATTTGCAACAAAAAATAGAAACAGTGTAAGGGTTTAGATGGAGATCTGTGTCAAAGATACAGCTGGGCTCTCTGTGCCTCTTCTGCCATTCTTTTAACCTTTATTATTATAAGTGTGTAAATGTGTGAGTGTGAGAGGATACACGCAGGCTACACACGTGGAGATCAGAGGACAACTTGCAGAAGTAGGTCCTCTCCTTCTCCCAGGATCCAACTCAGTCACCAGGCTTGGGGCCAGGGCCTTTACCTGTTGAGTCATCCCCGCCACCCCCTTAGGCAGGGCTAGGAGTATGGTTTAATGGTAGAGCACACTTCCAGGTCTTAAGTTCAGTTGCTAGTCCAAAGAAGAAAAAGAAGATAAAGGAAGAGGAGGAGGAGAAAGGGGGTGGACCTCTCTATACTAACATAGAAGGTCTCCACATGAGTAAAAAGAACAAGGTACAATACAGTGTGCATAGATGTGACACATCTCGTGAGAACAACAAAGGAGAGAAACATCAAATATGTAGTCTTAGGGGTGCTGAATACATTTTGCTTGTTCTGTCCGTAAGAAAATGTTAATGGTGTGGATGGGAAGGTGGCTCAACTGGCCAACTGCTTGCTGAGCTGAATTTAATCCCTAGCACCCACGTAAAAAGTCACAAGTGAAGCCACGTGGTGGTGGCACACACCTTTAATCCCAGCACTCGAGGCAGAGGCAGAGGCAGACAGATCTCTGTGATTTCGTGGCTAGCCTGGTCTACAGAGCTAGTTCCAGGATAGCCAGGGCTACACAGAGAATTGTTGTCTCAAACAAAACAAAACAAGCAAATGAACAAACAAGCCAAAAATGGTGGCACACAGCTGCGATCCCAGCTCTAGGCTGATCTGTAAAGTACACCAGCCTGACCTAAAAAGTCCGTGACAGGTCTCAGGGTCTCAACAAACCAACAAAAACAAGATAGAGGGCTCCTTGAGAATGGCACCTAGGGTTGACCTCTGACCTCTACATGCTCACAAAGAAAGTGCTGGTGAGAGAGTCTGGAAAACATGAAGGTTTGCGTTTCTTCTTTGTTTTGACTTCATTTTTATCATGGGAGTGGATTTTTTTTTTTAAATCTGAATTCTTTTTTAAATTATTAAGAATTATTCATTTATTTTTAAGGTTTATTTTATTATTTATTTATTTTAATTTTGTGTGATGGGTGCTTTGCCTGAATGTATGCACATGCAAGCCTGGTACCCCAGGAGACAAAGGAGTGCTTTGGGTCAGGTTTCCTGGAACTGGAGTTACAGATGGTTGTGAGCCACTAAGTGGTTTCTGGGATTCAAACTCAGGACCTGTGGAAGAACAGTCAGTGCTCTTAACCACTGAGACATCTCTCCAGCCCCTGTGGCTATTTTATGCTTTGCCTTGTTTGGGTTTGGGGAAGGCTGGGATTGACTTGTTTTTTTTCCTTGGAATTTTTGAGACAGGCTCTTCCTTTGTAGCCTAGCATGGCCTAGGCCTCACCATAACCCCGGGCAACTTCAAATTTCTACATCCTTCCTGTTCAGCATCCCTAATGCTGGGATTCCAGATATGATTCATCATGTTCAGCTTAATAATCAGACTAGATTAGCCAATTAGCTTTACTAACACTGACCCTGATCCAGGGTTCTCTAGGTCCTAGAGCAGAAGTGATTCTCCATTGAGACCTGTGGCCTTTCACACTCCCGAAGGAAAGCCCAACCCCCAACACTGGAATGTTTGTTGTTACCCTTGGCCACCACATGGTGTCACTATCTGACACACCTGCAAGTTCTCCCCAGGGTGACATTGCCAGTCCTTCAGCTATTGGCTATTCTTACCAGCTACCGCAGTCCTGCAGGAGTGGGCCACCATCCCTGTAAGCCTGAAAGGCACTTACTCTGCAGCCCAGCCTGACTTCTGGGTTGTAACGGTCCTCTTACCTGTCAGGCTACAATTACAAACACACACCACCACACTCGGCCCCAAGGGATTTCTAGTACCATTCGGTGGGTTCCTGACAGTGAACTTGTCAGCCATCAGGGGAGCAGCCTCCCCAACAGCTAATTCTGTTTATTTCCCTGGGAGGACTAGGACCTGTGGGAGATTTTATGGGTTTTTTTTTGTTTTTGTTTTTGTTTTTTGTTTGTTTGTTTGTTTTGTTTTTTGTTTTTGGCATTCCAGTAGAACAGTGGAAATATAACTCACAAGTTTTACATCTTCAACTCTACATAGCTAAATGAGACATATATTTCTATATGTCTATAAATATCACTTATAGAAGTCCATACCCTGATTTGGTTTGCTTGTTTCTGTTTTGAATGTTCAGGCAAATGAGTCTAGGCAATTGTAAGTGCTAATCATACATTTAACCATTGAGCAACACCCAAGTCCTGATTCTGTATTTATGTTGTGTATGTAGTGTGTGTGTGTGTGTGTGTGTGTGTGTGTGTGTGTGTGTGTTTGGCCAGAGGTAGAAGTCAGATGTCTTTCTCAACTGCTTTCCTTTTTAAAATTTTTGATCTGAGTCTCTCACTAAACCTGGAGCTTGCCAATTTGGCTAAAGGCTGGCCAGCAAGTCCCAAGGATCCCCCTCTGCCTACCTACCTCCCCAGCACTGGAATCACATGTCTGCTGCACCCAGATATTTGTTCTGTTTTGTGAGACAGGTTTCTCTGTGTAGCCTTGGCCGTCCTGGAACCTGCTCTGCTCTGTAGACCAGGTTGGCTTTGAACTCAGAGATCGCCTGCCTCTGCCTCTCAAGAGCTAGGATTAAAGTTGTGCACCGCTTCTGCCCAGCACACCCAGATTTTAAGTAGGTATTGGTAACCAAGCTCAAGTCCTCAGTATAAAGCAAAACCCAGCACAATGCTGTGGGGTTGTGAGCCTTAGCGCTGTGCGGGTGTTTGCTTTATGCCCATCTCTTGCCTACTTACAATTCAGTTTCATCCTAGGCATAAACACCATCAGACGCTGAGAAGGGAGAAGTTAGAGCTTCAGGCCAGCCTCAGGTACACTGTGAGACCCTGTCCCCCATTAGAATAAAATGAACAGCTAGAATCGTGTTTGAGAAAGAAGGACAGAGAGAAGGGATTGAGCAGACAGCTTAGTCAGTACAAATTCTCGCCATCAAGCATGAGGACCTGAGCTGGGATCCAGCACCCATGTAAAAAACAAAAACAAAAACAAACCGAAAAAACAACTAGATATGGGCATACGCCTGCAGTCCCAGCGTGCGGGCAGGACAAAAAGAGCCCTTTGGCCTGCTGCCCAGCCAGTCTGGCCAGTTGATGAGGTACAGGTTCCATGAGAGATCCTGACTTAAAAAGTAAGCTGGGGAGCAATAGAGGGTTACATTGACATTGACCTCTGACCT
This sequence comes from Rattus rattus, assembly GCF_011064425.1. Classification (NCBI taxonomy): domain Eukaryota; kingdom Metazoa; phylum Chordata; class Mammalia; order Rodentia; family Muridae; genus Rattus; species Rattus rattus. The sequence goes on from NC_046155.1 coordinate 119,381,439, forward strand.
CTGGCTTCACGAGCGAGTGAGTGCATAGGCAAGTGTACCTGGATACACAAAAGAGAAAGAAAGTCATGTACATTTGCAGAGAGACTCTCTGTAAGCACCACCTGTCAATAAAAAGCCAACGGCCAATGATCTGAGGCAGGAAGTGGGAGGTGGGACATTGACAGTTAGAGAGAGGATTCTGGGAAATAGTAAGAGGTAAAAGAGGGTGCCATGAGGGAGAAGAGGTGGGAGACACACTGAGGAGACAGGTAAACCAGCCCGGTAGAGGAACTAGGAGAGATGCTGAGGAGACAAAAAGGAAGAAGCCAGCGGGTACTGAAGGAGAGGTAACTCACCAAGTGGTAGGCATAGAATAGATTAAATGGTGAAATAAGTTAAGAGCTACTCAGGGAATGAGCCAAAGTTTATGGCCTAGGAATTTAATAATAACTAACTAGTCTCAGAGTCATCATTCTGGGAGCCAGGGCTGGGAAAGGAGAACTTGGAATTTAAAAATCAGTTTTCTACACAATTCCAAGTTTCCAGGTTAAACAGTGTACAGCCTTTCTGCTTCTGTGATTTCCCACCCTCCCTTCACTCTGCTTCTTTTGGGGGAGCCAGTGTGAGGCCAGAGGGATCCTTGTGTTCAGGTTCTAAGTCCAAATTAAAGGTCAGAATGTTTGCGAAGGAAATCTTGCAGTGCTGCGGAAGCTCTTATGCATGTATTAGGCGTGGGGCAGATCTCTAAGAGGAAGAGGCAAGAAACAAATCCGCCTTGAGCTGGCTAGCCCCCGGCGCTGATCACCGTCGTTTACTACGTCCTTTGCAAGTTCCTCAGTCTCCTCACTCCGCGGGCCAGCCAGCTGGGAGGAAAGAAACCGAGCATGGAACTAGGTGGAGCTGCTTTTGCCGATCACACCTCTCCCTCCCAGTTTATAGAGCAGCCTGAAAGCTGAAGAAGGAGATGTGGGGAATCCCCTGCTCAGAGAAAGAAACCGGTGGATAAGAGGAATGGGGGAGATCCCGCCTACTAAGCGGGAGCACGGACGAGGAGCACACCTGGGAGTCCAGACTGGTGGGGAGGAGTAGAAAGAACGCGGAAGAGGTGGTGGCAAGCACAGAGTGCTCCCTCCCGGGCCCTGGGAGGTTAGAGAGCCTGAGCAAGGATGGAGCAGGATTGAGAAGGAAGGATTTTCTGATGAGATTATCCTGTGGAGGCGGGGAGCAGAGGAGGGGAAGGGCCCATGAGCTTGCGTGGTAGAAACAGAACAAAAAAGTACACTGAAGTCGCCATGGAAGAAGGCAAGACCCGTACAGTACAGACGCCTGGTAACTAGGATCCAAAACCATCAGAGAAAGGGGATAGTAAGGCGGGGACATATGTCTCTAGCTCCACCTACCTAAAGGGTGGGGCCTAAGGGTCTGAGGGCAACACACGGAGGCACCCTATTGAAGGAGAGGTGTGGAGAGAGGGAAGAAAGGAGGGAGGGAGCTGCAGAGTGGCCTAGAGTAGAGGTTCTCAGCTAAGGCCTGATACCTTAACCATGATAGATCCTTTATGCAATGAATGTAGGGAGAGACTCAGAATATGGCCTCTGGTGAATGACACCAGTGTGCTGGTTTGAATAGGAATGTATAACTTTGATTTTTTTCAAATCCTATATTTTTTTAATCTTTCTTTTTATATATTTTTTTTTTATGTGAGTATACCGTCCATCTCTTCAGATACATCCAAAGAGGGCATCGGATCCCATTACAGATGGTTGTGAGACAGTCAGTGCTCTTAACCTCTGAGCCATCTCTCCAGCCCCTAAAATCCTATTTTTAATGATGGTTCTTAAATGCTTTAACCTCCATTGTAGCCCACCACCCACCAGAAGTGGTGGAAAAGAAAAGGTTCGCAGAAGTGGACCTGTTTAGACTCTTTGGAGCAACTCCCGTCTGTGTTGTCTGGAAATTGGCAGTTCCGCTCACAGGTTAGCAGCAGCTCTATTCACCCACACTTCACAGATACACAGATATACCAGCAACCCAGTTCGGCAGAGTCAGGATAGCAAACATGAATCGCAGCAGTGGCACTACCCAGCAGAGACAGCCATGCCTCAGCCTTGGCTCCAGTCAGCAGGAGGAACACCAGGAACAGTTCTCAGCTGTGCCTTTCTCAGGGAAGCGAAGATCAGCGAAGATGCCCTTCATTCTATTTGTGCCCTCCAAACACCACGCACCCTCCACAGGTCTTGCCTCAGTATGTGTCTTGCGTCAGCATTTGAGTCTGTCTCAGCTGACATCACTCTGCCGGTCAGCCTGAGTCCACAGAAGCTGCAGCACACTACCAGAAGTTTTTTGGTGCATTTCTCTCTATGGAATCCCAGCAAATGGAGCTCATTATGAAATGTAAGGCGAACTAACACATGCATGGCCTTAGCAAAGAATCCTTCATCGTGTGTCTTTTCACATGCTGGTTTTAGCAGAACATCCTTTCTCCTGTGTCTGCTTCAGTGAAACATCCCTTTACAAGTCTGCCTTAGTCTTTCACCTGTATTCACTTTGGGAAAACACTCCTTCATGTGTTTGCCCCAAAGGACCGTTAAGTTTCGACTTCACGAATGGCCCCCATAGATCTGTGTGTTTGAATGTTTGGCCCATTGGGAATGGTGCCATTAGGAGGTGTGGCCTCGTTGGAGGAAGTGTGTTACTGTGGGGTGGGCTTTTAGGTCTCTTACGCTCAAATTATGCCCAGTATAGCACACATTCTCCTGCTGCCTTCGGATTAAGACGTAGTACTCTCAGCTCCTTCTCCAGTACCAAGTCTGAATGCATGCCACCATGTCTCTCGTCATGATGATAATGGACTAAACCTTTGAAACTGTAAACCAGCCCCAATTAAATATATTTTTATAAGAGTTGTCTTGGTCATGATGTCCCTTCATAGCAATAGAAACCCTAGCTCTTGGTCCCAGAGCTCTTGGTGCTGCTTCAAGGATATTGGCAAGAATTTGACATTGGGCTAAGACAAGGAAGTGGGCTCAAGACAGTACAGTCGAGGAATGTATTCTTTGTATCTTGATCGTCTTGTTAAGACCCTGAATATCATAATCATGGGACCTTTGTTTGTTCCTTGACTATTTAGTCTTTGACCTAGAACTTACCCTATTCCTTGCATGTGCCTAGGATGGTATAAAAGCGACTGGAAAAAAGATAAACCTGCTTCAGCACTGACTGGGGTCATGTCATAATGTCGTCTTTATATGTCTTTGATCTTTTTTAATCCTCACTCCTTCCCTCTAGACCCTGTTGACTGACTGAGCTGGCTTGGTCATCACAGGATGTTAGTTCTGATGCAGGTGGGCAAGGAATGGCTGTTCTGAGGCTGGAACTACCCCGGGATAAGGCGGTTGGCCTCTGGACCTGATGTTCCGGTCTCCCCAAAGGACTGAAGTTCCATTGGTCAGTCCGTGCAGGCACAGCTTCTTTTCAGGAGCGTCCGTTCACAGTTCCCTTTGTGCATGCGGGACCACATATTCCTTATTAGGTATTGTAAATTCCTTGTGGCTAGGATCTGTTGTGCGGGAGGCTGAGTGGTTAGCAGAACAGTAGTCTTCAGGAGAGGGGAGCAGCTGGTAAAGACCACTGAGAAAGAAATGGCTCGTAGAATCTCTTAGCTAGCATGATCAGAGCTGACTGCTTTTTGTCTTTAACACTCTATCACTTGTGACCTAGATGACAATAGGTAAACCTCGGGAACCAAGAACAAAGCTTAGCCTAGTGGAGTGAAGACGACAGATGTAACGAGCATCTAAAATAACCAAAAGTTTTTGGTAGTTGTTGCTGCTGCTTTGTTTTCCAAGACAGGGTTTCTCCGTGTAGCCCTGGCTGTCCTGGAACTCCCTTTGTAGACCAGGCTGGCCTCAAACTGAGAGATCCAGCTCCCTCTGCCTCCTGAGTATTGGGATTAAAGGCGTGGGCCACCATATCTTCAATAACCAAAATTTATGTTTTTAACAAGAATAACTATGTAGTTCCCCCTTATTCACAACTATTTATACTAAGTGAACTAATATTCAGATGGATAGAAATGGACTTTTGAAGGAGTCACTGCAATGTCATCTCTTTATCGTGAAAATGCAAATATTCTTACTTTTTCTGCTGTTTGTTTTTGGAGACAGGGTTTCTGTGTGTTGCTGGCTGTCCTGGAACTCAGTGATCCAGCTCCCTCTGCCTCCTGAGTGTTGGGATTAAAGACTTGAGCCACCACCACTCCATTTATATTAATTTTTAAAAATCCCAGCTCATTGTACTGTAGAACACTTAGACACTAAATCAAGAAATAGCAATACTTAAGGTATAAAATATCATGAATATTGTCATTAGACATTGATGTCTTGTATTCTTTGGATAAGAAGAGTTAACCCAGGCCTGTTACAATACTGTATGGTTTTTGTTTATCTAATATACCATTTTATTAACAGATTTAAATATTTGTCCATTAGGACAAGTTTTACAATCATTATGCAATTTAGTAGGAATATTCTAAGTAAGCATGAGTCACTGAATATGTATACGGCAATGACTATTTTAAAAGCAAAAGCTTTGTCTAATGGGAAAACATACTTAGTCACAGGTTTTAATGTTCATTTAGTGAAAGGATATTAAGAATAAGTCAGTTTTGGGGTTGGGGATTTGGCTCAGTGGTAGAGCGGTTGCCTAGGAAGCGCAAGGTCCTGGGTTCGGGTCCCAGCCTCGAAAAAAAAAAAAAGAATAAGTCAGTTTTAAGAAATTAGGGGTTGGGATTTAGGCTCAGTGGTAGAGCGTTGCTAGTGCAAGGCCCTGGGTTCGGTCCCCAGCTCTGAAAAAAAAAAAAAAAAAAGAAAAGAAAATATTGTAGAAAATCAAGCACTAGTTTTATCTCAGGGTATCGAATTAACAAGACTTTTTTTGGGGAGGGTTCTTTTTTTCAGAGCTGGGGACCGAACCCAGGGCCTTGCGCTTCCTAGGCAAGCACTCTACCACTGAGCTAAATCCCCAACCCCTAACAAGACATTTTTATAACCTCTATATTATTTTATTTTTAACTTAGTTACAACCATGTTTATTTTTTAAACAGTCATTTACAGCATAAATCTTTAATCTCAGCACTTGGGAGGCATAGGCAGGTAGATCTCTGAGTTCGAGGCCAACCTGGTCTGCAGAGTGAGTCGCAGGGACAGCCAGGGCTGCACAGAGAAACCCTTTTCTCAGAGAGAGAGAGAGAGAGAGAGAGAGAGAGAGAGAGAGAGAGAGAGAGAGAGAGAGAGATACAGTTACACCCACCAGTGACTCATCTGGGTTTTAGTCTGGTTCTGTCAGGTAGTTTTTGACAAGTTGCCAGAGTTGTTTGAAATCTCTTTCAGGAAGGCAAGTGTCTCTGGCTAGGTAGCACCTTTCCTTTTCCCAGCATGAGATTCCTGGGAAACTCCTTATCCTTGGAAGCCATTCCTTCAAAAGTCTCCTAGTCAGATGGAGAGACAAGTGTGTCTGCAGAATGTTTATATCTGCCAGAACACTTACAGGAATGGGGTGTTCCTGCATCTGGCCCAGGAACAGAGAATGGCGGGCTCTAGGAACTAGCTGCTAGATACTAGCAGTGTTAGGGAGCTCGGGGTCTCAAAAAACCCTGCTTCAAAAACTAAACAAAAGAGAGATGGAGGAAGACTCCAGACTCCAGCCTCAGGTCTCCATGTGCCTGTGCAGACATACTGAACATGCATGTGCACATACACAAGAGGAAAAGGGGGCACTGTCAAGATGGCTCGGTGAAACCCAGGACCCACGATGGAAGGAAAGAACACTTCTGCCTCTCTCAGAAAGACAAAGACAGACAAACAAAAGCTCTCTCTTCCTTTGCGATTGAGAGGGAGAAAGAGGGAGAAAGAGGGGGTTGCCTTAAGTCTCTCAGAGGAGCTTCACCTTTTGATCTCCTGTGTAACTAAACCTTGGGTCTTAAAGAGAAAGAGATAAACTTTCTAACTTTTCCCCCCTGAACTAGGTGTCCTAGTTTTACACAGTTGTGTCACGTGTCTATGTAATTGTTCTGGTATAACTCTGGTTGTTTTCCTATGTTGTTTATGTCAAAAGATTTTAACACATTGTAGCCATCATTTCCGCTCTCTTTCAAAATTCATTTCTTTTATGTGCTAAATTATTTTGTGCCCATGCCCGATGAAAATACATTCACTCACATATGAATGAATGTACTCACAAGCGCACCCAAAATAAATAATAAAATGTAAAATAAAGGGAGGGGGGGACCTATAATAAGGGGGGAAATGGTTGGAAAATTCAATTCATATTTTTACTATGGGGCTTCTTATGATTAACTAGGCAATGTATTGTTTCTTACTGGAATCAGAGTTTTAAATGCTTGTTAAGGTCAAGTACAGGCTGTGAAACAAAAGTTCTTTCATGTGCTCACAATGAGTAATAGCTTAGAGTAAGGCAGGATCGAAGGTTAAAGATTAACAGCTCATCAGCTCTGACAAAAGAAATGGAGTTCAGAACCAAGCCGGGACTCAGTTTGCTCCAGTTTAGAGCCAGGGGGTCAGGGTCCTTCTGGGCATTTACTTGCTCCTAAATAAGTTGTAGAAGTGAATTACTAAGTAATATTCATAGCATGATTCTACTCTCGTTTTTAAAATGTGTGTATTTAGTCAATGCTATAGCTTTGTGTCTACCTTAATACCTTGAATTTTCATGCTCTGAAACAGGGTCCAAGTCCCCCACCCAGGTTACATCATCTGCTTTCTATTGTTCCAGATTTTCCACTCAAAAGTCCTGGGGATTTATCTTGAACTGTTCTCTATGACTATGATGTAAAAAGGACTTTGCTAATGCCCTGCTGTTGGCCAGGCATGGCGGTCATGTCTTTAATCCCAGTTCTCTAGAGGTGGAGGCGAGAGGATTTCTGTGAGTTCAAGGCCAGCCTGGTTCACATAGCAAGTTCTAGGCTAGCAGGGGCAACATAGTGAGTCTCTGTTCCAAACAACAAGAAAACCCAGGATATTCCTTCCTTAGTCTCCCACTGTCAGGAGTACTTTTCTCACTTCTTACACAAATCAAAAACAGGTTTGGGGGATGGTTCAGTGGATAAAGCACTTGGAACACAAAAACGTGGATGACGTTCCAACCCATGGAACCCGTGTGAGAGCCTCCAAGGCCTGGTGGCTTCATGGAACCCCAGCATTTGGGAGGTAGGGCTAGGAGGCCCCCAAGGGTAAGCTAGAATTGAGAAGACCCAGTTTCAGCTAAAGACCCTGTCTCAATAGAGAACAATTAAGTAGGGTCCCAGATGTAAACCAGGCCTTCATGGCCAAATACATACGTCCAAGCATACACACACATATATGCAGGTCAGAAAAAAAGAAAGAAATTATCAAAAGTAAAAGTGACTAAGATTGGAGGAAACAGAACACGTGGGCAAGCACAAGAAGCCTTGGCTTCAATTCTGTACACTGAGTGGGGCGGGAGTACATAAACACAGAAATGAATGAATGAGTGAATGAATGATGTTAAAATACTTGACGGCTGGGCTGTTTGCACACACCTTCAATCCCAGCACTTTTGAGGCAGAGACTGGCAGATCCAGTCTAGTCTACAGAGCTAATTCTGAGGCAGCTAGGGCTATACAAAGCAACTCTGTCTTGAAAAGAAAAAAGAAAAATGCTTGAAGTTTTCCTCTTTTGTTGCTTTTAAGGTCTCTCACCTGGCAATGTGTATAACATTACATTTCAGAAACACCATTTCCTTGGCTATGAGACTTCAGGGTCTTTCTTTCCCGACCTCACAGGGAAAACTTTCCCCTTTCTTCTGGAGTCTCCAGCTCCGTCCCTATTTCTCTAAGCAAGAACACATCCTCCTCCAGGCCCATCTCCAGCAACTTCCTCCTCTTAGCCCTCCTCAGGGCGTGGTCCCCTGGCAGTGCCACCATCTGTGACTTGTTTTTAAAGGAATGCTCTTCCTCAGGTTCTAGCTTGCCACCTGCGGCCTCTGTTCTCATTTGCTTGTCTGTCAGTGGGATGGCCGCAGGAAGTGGAATCTCCTGAAATCGGACCTCTCTCTGCTCCCCAAGCTTCTGGGACACCAAAATCCTCCTCTCTGCCCCACCCCACTCCCACCGTTTTTTTTCAATCTGGTTGTGAGGTTTACTACTGAACACAATTTGGTGTGGTATAGGACCCAGCACAGTGGGAACTCTTGCTGCAGGACCCACGACTTCTCCAGGGAATGATAGGATGTTTCCCAACCCATAGCCCTCAGGGATGAGCCACTTCTCAGCTACAATTATTTTCAAATTCATCTGCATTAAACTTGGTGACGCCTCACTTCTTTGAGTTGTGAATCATCTGTGGCCCAGCAACTTGGACTTGGCAGGGCTTCAGTCACGTGTTCCTTACTCTGCAGCTTGGACGGACACGGACGAGATGACTTGGCCACTATGCCCAGAGGCTTCCCCAAAGCGCTCCATACTGAACGCCATCTGGAACCTGTCAGCCCCACACAGGACAACATCTTGTTGATGCAGATGGGGTGAAAAGGAAATGGCCTCTCTTGAATATGAAAGCCATTTTCCCCATAACCATCACAATGTATTTGTCCACAAATATACGGGTAGGGGGCCTCCAGGGCTTTGAAGAGTTCACAACTTTTGCCTTCTTCAGTTCCAGGTCAAAGATCCGCAGCTTGGCACTGGGAATGCCTCAGCAGAAGTGAGATTTGCACCCTGTAGTGTCTTTGTGTTACCTGTAAACCAAATATGCTCAAGAGGTCAGAGCACTGCACGAGATGTGAAACCCACCTCAGAGCCCTCTGCCAAGACGATGCCACACTTACTCTACTCTGCCCCTTTAAACGCCTCAAAACAAAACCAAGACTTAGGAATTCCTAGAGGTGCACACCTGCTAGCCCGGCACTCAAAACAGAGGCCGGAGGATTCTGTGTTCCAGAGTTCCAGGTCTGCGTGGGCTACAATAGAGACACCCTGACTCAAACAAAAACCCACAAGATATGTATGTATATTTTTTAAGTAGATATGGATGCACACGCAAGTTTCTGGAGGACAAGGACAACCTCAGGTGTCATCTTCAGGAAGTGGACGGTGACCTGTGAGACGGGTTCTTTTGGTGGTGGAGCTCCTCTATGATTTCCACTGTGGTGTGGGTGTGCTGGCAAGCCCTTCACCAACTACGCCATCTCCTGAGCCCCAAGAGCTTCCAATTCAGATTGGCCCAAGCGGTTTTGTTTGTTTGTTTGTTTGTTTCTTGTTTTTTTGAGACGGGAGTGGTGGTTCAGACTGGTGTCCAAAGTGCTATTCAGCAGAATAAGGGACCTTTAAACTCCTGATCCTTCTGACTCTACTTCCCAAGTCAGGCTTGTTCCATTCTGCCTGGCCCTCTATACAACTTCTTCTTTTCTAGCGGTTCTCCACCTTCCTAATGCTGTTAATACAGTTCCTCATGCTGTGGTGACCCCCAACCATTTATCTTCGTTGCTACTTCATAACTGTAATTTTTCTACGATTATGAATCACAAAATAAATATCTATGTTTTCTGCTGGTCTTAGGTAACCCCTGTAAAAGGGTCATTTAACCCTCCCCTGTTGTTGTAACTCACAGATTGAGAACAGCTGTTATATTACAAAAAGATGTACAGCAAAACAGTAATAGTGATTTTTGGGCTTTTTTTTTTTTCTTAAACGGACTATTTCTCCAATCTTTACTTACTTGTATTTATATTTTCAAAAATGAACTTATTACGTATTTATAAAAATAAAGCGTTCTGTTGGAAGAAATGAGAAACTCCCCATGGGGAAGGACTGTGTGAGTTCAGCATGAGTCATTAAATAGAGACTCAGTTGTCTTGCAAAGAAGGCAATGCTTGAGGGTCACAACCGCTTCCTCACAAGGCTCCCAGAACAGAGAAGTCTTTTTAGAGATGTGGAGTTCAAGGGCAGGAAAGGAAGTCGGTTTTCAGCTCTTGGCAGGAGGTGGTGGGAAGCACCATAGAAACCTACCCTCCCCCCAAATATGGGTCCTTAACCCTGCTATCTGTAAATAAGCCCCCCTTCTCCTGCTCCCTGACCCCCAAGGTCTTATGTTGTTCAAACTGGCCTTAGGCTTCTGAGCTCAAGGAAATTCCTTCACTGTCTGTAGTGCCTGAGTCTACTTAACCATCCAGGCGCAAATCGACAACCCCCACTGAGACTCCCCCACATCCTCCTCTGTGAATGTTTGTATGTGTGATATATGAATTCGTGTGGTTGTGCTTGCTCCTGTGGGGCCTGTGAGACCAGAGGGTGACGTTTCCATTGCCTGAGACACTTACCACTTTTTTTTAAAAAATGCATTTACTTTCAGTTAGGGTGTGTGTGTGTGTGTGTGTGTGTGTGTGTGTGTGTGTGTGTGTAAGCCACATGTGTACGTGAGCCTTTGGAGGCTAGAAGAAGAGTTTCTGATCCTTGGCGCTGGAGTTATGGACCGCCTTGTGTTCTGGGAACTGATTTCAGGTCCTCCGGAAGAGCTAACCCGTGAGCCAGCTCTCCAGCCTTGAGGGGAGGATATATTTAAGAAAAACATTTCTATTATTATGCTATTGTGATAATCCTTGTGTGACACATTTCCCTCACTAAACATTAGAAGGTTTGTTTTCAATTTTACTTAGAAGGAGAACTGGGCCTGGCCAGATGGCTCAGCTAGTAACGAGCTCTCGCCAAACAACCCGGACTGACTTAAGTTCCATGCCTAGACCACACGTGGCCGTCGACTTACACTCGCATACACAGACACACATGCAGACATACACACACACATGCAGATATATACACACACATAGACATACACATGCACACATACACAGACAAACACACACACACAAAATAAATATAACTTTTTTATTTAAAAAAAGTAGAAATTAACTTCCAAGTCATTCACATTGGAAGTGGCTCAAGTTAAAAGGAATTTAAACTAATTTTTCTCTTTTTACTATTAGTAAAAATGAAAATAAATTGTTTCTAAATTTGTTCACTTTTATATGAATTATCTGAAATCTCTCAATGAATAAAGTTTAATAAATAGTTCTTTTTTTTATTAGATATATTTCTTTACTTACATTTCAAATGTTATTCCCTTTCCAGATTTCCTGTCCATAAGCCTCCATCCCCTCCCCTCCCCTCCCCCATACGGGTATTCCCCCCATCCATCCCCCTTACTGTCTCCCCATATTCCCCTGCACTGGGGGTCCAACCCAGGCAGGACCAAGGGCTGCCCCATCCACTGGTGCCCCAACAAGGCTATTCTCTGCTACCTATGAGGTCAGAGTCCAGGGTCAGTCCATGTATAGTCTTTATGTAGTGGCTTAGTCCCTGGAAGCTCTGCTTGGTTGGGGTTGTTGTTCTTATGGGGTTGCAAGCTCTTTCAATCCTTCCTCTAATTCCCCCAATAAATAATTCTTAAAATGAACAAAATCAATGCGCCTATTCAAAAATTTAAAGTAAAGATATTCCTATATTTATGTATATAAATGTGCCCATGTATATAAACATAGTGTCCTGCCTAGTTTTATGTCAACATGGTACAAGTCAGCGTCATCTGAAAGGAAGAAACCTCAATAGAGAAAATACTTCCATAAGACCAAGATGTTTTCTGAATTAGCGATTGTCCATTGTGTGTGGTTCCATCCCTGGGCTGGTGGTCTGGGTTCTATAAGAAAGCTGGCTGAGCGTGCCAGGACAAGCCAGTTAGCAGCATCCCTCCATGGCCTCTGCATCAGCTCCTACCTCCAGGTTCCTGCCCTGTGTGAGTTCCTGTCCTGACTTCCTTTGGTAATGAACAGCAATGTAGAAATATAAGTCAAATAAACCCTTTCCTCCCCAACTTGCCTTTTGGCCGTGTGTTTTATCACGGCAATAGAAACCTTAGGGTTTCTATTAAACCTGAAGCTCATCAATTAGCTAGGGTGGCTGGCCTGTGAGCCCCAGTCCCTCCTTCCCAGTACTGGGTTTAAAGGTGTGTGGCTTTTTTTTTTTTTTTTTTTTTTTTAGACAAACTTTTCTACGGATCTCTAGCTATTCTGGAACTCAACAGGCTGGTCTCGACTCACAACGAGATCTGCCTGCTCTGCCTCCCGAGTGCTGGGATCAAAACTGTGCACTGCTACGCCCTTGCGCCACCATGTCCGTGCCACTTTTCATGCCGAGCCTTTTCTGAGAGCTAGTGGTGTGAACTCGGGTCCCCATGTTTGTATAGCAAGTACTTTACCCTTGTTCAAACTGGCCTTAGACTATGAGATTAAGAAAAAAATTAGCTTAGATTCCCTTTAACTTGAGCCATTTCCAATGTAAAACTATCTCTTAATCTTTTTCTTTTCTTTTTTTCAAACTAAGTCTCACTAGACCAGGTTAGCCTGAACCCATATGCAATTAAAAAGCCCGTGAACTCCTGATCCTCCTGCCTCTACCTTCTGAATACAAGGATTACAGATGTATGCCGGTAGGCCAAGCTTAGCGGGGAATTTTTAAATGTCAAGCGCTTGAACGTAAACAATCAAGTTAACTTAAATAAGAAAGGAATATTTAATAACTCTCAAAGAACGGTTTTTTTTTTGTTTTGTTTTGTTTTGTTTTGTTTTTAAGAAAAAAGCAGCTGAATTGAGACAACCAAACAACCAAAACTGGTCAACTGGTGCTGCCCTGGAAGCCCTGCACCTGCAGCTGAGTCTAGCGCTGTTGGCGAAGCCCCGCCTCCTGCCTGGATCGAGCTGGCAGCAATCCAAGGACAGTTTGATTGGTACACGCGGCTCTTAAAGGAGCACCAGCTGCCTCTCAGCTTCTCGCTATAAAACCTCTGTGCCCATGAGAAGTGGATTCAACAGGAAGCAAGGTGCCGCTCCCTTGAAATTAAAATTTTGTCTCTTTTCAATATATAAACGTGTATAGCCACTGCACCTTTATTTCTGACTGGCCTTAAATGTTTGCTGTGTTCTACATGTCTTGGTTATAAAATACTGGCTTATAATTTATGACGTAAGGTTAAAAATCTGTAACACTGGTAACAGAAAAGTTGGCTTAAAAACAAATAACTCAGGATTAAAGCCATTCTGGGCAAAAACACATGGCATGAACCAACCAAAGAAACAACTCTCTAGAGATAAAATAAATACATCTTTAAAAAAAGAAAGAAAGAAACAGATCTCTAAAGATACTTTTAAATTGGGAAAGTAGTTTTATGTAACTCCTGTCCTAAAAACCAGATTTCTAAAAGATAGGATTTAAAAGTGTTTCCTTAATGAGGAATTAAAGCTGCACCTTCATGCATTCATATACCAGAACTTTTCTTGCTGGCAGCCAAACTTTGTACTATGAAAATAATGCACTTGGTATTGATTTTAGAGATACTGGATTATTTAAGCTGTTAAATAAAAAAAACCCTCGGTTTTGTCTTCTGAAAATTATGGTTACGATCTATTACTTCATTCTTTTAAAAGATACTTTATTTTGACATTGCAAAAGCAACTTTTAAAAATTATTTAATATCTATAAAGATACAGGACATTTTACTATAATAATGAGGGAAATTATAATGACTTTAGAAACTGTAATAGTACACAGCACTAATTATGAACCCATGGAGGGGAACAACTATGATGAAGGAAGCTCAGGCAGTCCCTATGTGATCTGATATATATGCATCTATATGGATCTGGTATACATACATACATATATGTATATATATAATAACAGAAGTCTATTGATTAATGTAATACGATTCAATTAGATATACATTCCCGAGGGTTTTTTTTTCATTCTGTTGTAGCTTTGTCTTTTTCTTTTCCTTACATCAAATATATTGCTCTGTAAATTATGGTAATGACACCAGGAATAAAAATTAAGGATTTTTAAATTAAATTTTTTTTAGAAGTTTGCAGCATTAAAAAAGGTTAAGAATTACTGGCTCTTGAAATGTTTCCCTCCCCCCCCCCACTTCCTTTCAGTTTGCCTGAGCGCTGGCAAGGCTCCAGCAGGTCCCTCCTTTCAGCCCAACATGCCAATAACAGCTTCCTCAGCCAAACAAGGTCCTTGCCACTTTCCCCACCTTGTTAACCTTTTCCTGAGCTGACACCGCCTTCTGCTTGAACCTAATCATACAGAGGACTGTTATGTTCTGTAATGATATACCCAGTAAAGGTCAGAAAAGTCCCTAGTCTCTTTATGGACTATGTTTTCGGGTTTAAAAAGTTTTATTTTGATATTAGAAGAGCTTCAGCTTAAAACTATAATTTTTGGACTGGAGAGATGGCTCAGTGGTTAAGAGCACTGGCTGCTCTTCCAGAGGTCCTGAGTTCAATTCCCAGTGATCACATGGTGGCTCACAACCATCTGTAATGGAATTCGATGCCCCTCTTCTGGTGTGTTTGAAGACAGCTACAATATATCCTATACCTGAAAGAAATAAATAATTCTTTTAAAAGATTATAATTTTTAAGGCTCAAACATAACAGGGATTGATAATCAGTAACTTTGTAAATGATCAAATCCTTTAATATGTTCAGAACCATGTATGAAGTCATGCTAAGAACTGATGCACTTAACGTCAAGATCGAGCTTTATTTAGTCTTCTGTTTTATGTTTGCAAGGTAGAGTTTAGAGCAGATAACCAAAAACAGACAAAGATATGCTAGGTAGGTACCAGCCCTCAAACCTGTGAGAGATCTGCTGAATATAGCATTTAATGTGTTTAAACTTACCATGACAGAGACTCCCAAATCCTAACAGTGACCCCTCCAAGGTCTCCAAGAAGATATGGCACCACCACAAAGGACATCGCCTGGACTGTGGTATGATAACCACTGGACTTAACTGCCCCAGTGCCTTGCCCACTCTTGGGGCCCTGCCTGAACTGTGGACAAACAGAGGACAACCAGAGAATTGATTGCCACATGTTGCTTTAGACAAGGTGAGGTCAGTCTCTCCCATGTTCCTCCTCCACAGGAAAAGTCTCTTCATCTTCTGGGCCTGATGGACAAAGACTGCCCTTGGTGTCATAAAGACACAGGAGCCTGGGTTAACTGTCTAGGTAATAAACTATGGACTAGTTTCTGCCATTTTAACTGATACATAGGCAATTAGGTTACAATTTATCCTTCTCAGGTCTCTGATAATATTGGTGGCTAAGCTAATCATAGCTGGACAGCTAGAGAACAACGGGCAGCTAGCTCCTCAAGGCAGCCACCCCTGTGCTAGGTCATTAGCCTACTTACTAGTTCTAACTGCTGGGTCTCTTATTAAAAACAACAAACAGTTTTGCCTTGTTCACAGGCTTCCTGTTACAGGATAAACAGATTTTGATGTAACTTTTTACTATTCCTTCATTTACAAAGTCTGAAGAAACAAAAGCTTCTAAAATATATTTGAGAATCTGCAAAAAAGCTTAAGGGTGTAGCAAAATGTTTGAGGTTGATAAATAAAAATTATAACGTTAAAAAGTCTAAGGTGTTTTAATATATAAATACAAGTTATAGAAGTAAAAGAAAATGATTTAAAATACATATTAAAAGTGGAAAAGCTTCCATATTCCACCTGCATGCTATTGTAATTTCAAAGTTCAGAACTTTAACATTGGTCAGTGGAGTTCTATAAGCTAATGGAGCACTGGCTGCTTATGATTCAGTCACAAGCTCAAGACTTTAAATTCCCTTAGCTGTCTTCTGAACAGTCTTTTTTTTTTTTTTTTTTAAAGATTTATTTATTTATTTATTTATTGTATGTATGTGAGTACACTGTCACACTGCCTTCAGACAGACCAGAAGAGGGCATCGGATCCCATTACAGATGGTTGCGAGCCACCATGTGGTTGCTGGGAATCGAACTCAAGACCTCTGGAAGAGCAGTCAGTGCTCTTAACCACTGAGCCATCTCTCCTGAACACAGTCTTAAAGTGCTGTGTCCTGTGTGCTTCTCGTCCTGCCAAAAACTTCTCTGTTCAATCTGTGTATCTAGCCCTCTGGACTGAGAAAAAAAAGTACAAGGTTTTTACCCAAGCCTATAGCTTTTACTAGGCCACCAAGGCATAGTCTATTCCTGCTGTCTTATACACACCCGATTAACTGCTTTTTCTATATCCTTTTGTAAACTAAAATTTACATAAGCTTCAGGAAATAAATTTTTTAAAAAAGGTCATAATTCTTGGATCCGCCTGCCACAGATCAAATGGACTCCAGTAAGTACACCCGCCTGTTCTTGAAACTGGGATTTCCCCCTTGGTCTTGGTTTTCTTACCTTCCCCAATTACTGGACAATTCTAATTCCTGTCCCCAGTCTGTCTTTGTCTCAGCAGACTTTCACCCGACAGACTCCATCCAGGGATCACCCGAGGACTGCCAAGGAGTTGAGCTCTGATTGGCTGGAAACCGGATGTTCACCAGTCCAGCGAGGTGGGAACTTGCACTGCCTGCAGCTTGCTGGGTTCCTAGCTGTGCCTTTCTCCAGGTGACTGACCCGAGGAGGCTACCATAGGGACAACCCATGTAAGGCTGAGGAGTGTGGAGCCAGTTCCCTCACCTCCTCAATGACTCCTCTGCAGAATCTGCAAGCTGGGAGCCTCAGAGTTTCCGTGGGGAACTGTGGTGGAATGGCGCACCCTCTTAAGTCAGTTTTCTTCCTCCTCAGTGGTGGTCGCTGGGCTCCAGTTCTCTTTGAGGCTCTGACCTGCACTCTATTGCAGCCTGAACTACGACAGGGAAGAATCCGGCTCCCACACATGCATGCTTTTCACAATGGCACTCAGTCAGAGCACCTTGGAGCTCTAGGGACTTTAGGGTCACCTGCATGGAGCAAGAGCTTGACTGGGAAACAGAATTTCTAAAAAGTGAGGCTAGTGATTCTTGTAATTCTCTTTCCACCCATTGCATCACCTCCTGCACGTAGCCTCTGCGTATGCAAATGATGTCGAAACAAAATCACCCCTAAAACTCTCATAATAACTTTTATCTACTTGATATCATTTTTATTAAGGTTTGTTTGAGTTTGTTGTAATCCAGAGCAATCAAATGTGTTCCTATGGTTTGATTCCCCCCTCCCCCCAAACAGAATCTCTCTGTGTAGCTCTGGCTGTCCTGGAACTCACTATGTTGTAGACCTGGCTGGCACTGAACTCAAAAGATCCACCTCCCCTGCCCCTGCCTCCCAAGTGTGTGTGTGTGTGTGTGTGTGTGTGTGTGTGTGTGTGTGTGTGTGTGTGTGTGTATATGCATGTGTGGATTGTGTACGCACTTGGAGGCCAGAAGTCCATGTCAGTCACCCTCCAACCTAATTTTTGAGATAGGGTCTCACTGATCCTGGAGTCATAGATTCGTGTGGTCTACCAGGCCAGAAATCTTCCTGTCAAATGCTGGAGTGTGCACCAACCACCCTGCCGGGCATCCCAATTCAAGTCCTCATGCGACCTCCCCAACCCCTCTACTGCAAACTCTTTTTTTTTTTTTTATTTATTATATATGAGTACACTGTAGCTGTCTTCAGACACACCAGTAGAAGGCATCAGATCCCATTACAAATGGTTGTGAGCCACCATGTGGATGCTGGGAATTGAACTCAGGACCTCTGGAAGAGCAGTCAGTGCTCTTAACCACTGAGCCCTCTCTCCAGCCCCTACTGCAAACTCTTAAAAGGGAAAAATCATTGTCTTGGTGGCCCCCAATGCTTTCTAACATTTAAAGACTGAATGAATCAGTAGACAACGCTGAGCACCTCCCTCTTCGTTTGTGTTCCTGCTGTCAGCGTATGACCCTACTGATAGATTCCAGCTCTCAAGGGCTGCAGCGTCTTGTGCTTCTCCCATTGGTGTTTACTTGTTTTTACAACTTATCTGTGTCTTTTAGCCAATACTCTTTTTTTTTTCCCCCCGGAGCTGGGGACCGAACCCAGGGCCTTGCACTTCCTAGGCAAGCGCTCTACCACTGAGCTAAATCCCCAACCGCATCTGTGTCTTTTAAATGTTTTTAATTATGTGTGCATGAGGGGACTATGAGTCCATGGGGACAGAGGCCTTGAATTCCCCTGGAGCTAGAGTTACAGGCCGCTATGAGCTGGCCTGCGTGGTTGCTGGGAACTGAACTCAGATCCTCTAGAAGAGCAGGAGGTAGTCTCTCTCTCTCTCTCTCTCTCTCTCTCTCTCTCTCTCTCTCTCTCTCTTCAATCTATATCGTAAGTCTCATTTCTAACTGTATTATATTTCTCCTATTTCTAATTGGGGAGGAGCCTGAGAGAGGGCTCTTGAATTGAAAGAGCATCAAGGAACCCTTCTGGGAGATAAGGAACAGGAGGGAGACTTAGAGAGGCTCCTGCATGGATATACAGAAAGAAGCCTGTGTGTGCAGAATCGGGGCGGGGGACACCAAAGAACACACACAGGAGAGAAGCCCTACACGTGCCTGGAATGTCATAAAAGCTTTAGTTGAAGCTCAAATTTCATCACCCTCCAGAGGATTTACACAGGGTGAAGCTTTACCGATGTCACCACTGCAGACACAGCTTCAGCCAGAGCTCAGACTTGATCAAGCACCGAAGAACCCACCCGGAGGGGAAAGGCATTTCAATGTCTGGAGTGCAGGAAGGGCTTCCGGGATAGTTCTCATTTTGAGGATTGCATGAATACACAGGAGAAAGGCCTTTTACTTGTCCCAAATGCTACAAAAGTTTCACATCTGGGTCACTCATCAGAGGACACACGAGTGCGAGACCTTGTAAGTGCAGTAAGTGTGGGAAAGGATTTGCTGATCACTCCACCCTCAGTAAACACCAACGAATCTGTACAGGAGAAAGACCCTACAAATGCAAGCGTGGGAAGAGCTTCAGCCAGAGCTCCCACTTCACAACCGTCAGCACATCCATCTAAGATACGGACCCTACCTGTGTCCCGAGTGTGGCAAGAGCTTCAACCAGTGTTCCCACTTCCTCACCCACCAGAGAACATGCACAGGAGAAAAACCTTTCCCTTGTAGAGAATGTGACAAGAGTTTCCAGCAGAAAGCACATCTTTTATGTCACCAAAACACCCGCTTGGTTTAGGGAAGGGTCTTCAGTGTCTGCAGTCTCCATCCCAAGACAGAAAGCCTAAGTGTCTGTAGCTCTGTCAGGCATTCTGTGTTGCAATGAACAGGGTAACTTGCAGGATCCAATGTCCTAGCACAAAAGACATTACATCACTGTGCATAACTGAGTCCTAGTTCCTGGATACTAAACAAGACGTGAGAGAATGGGCGGGGCTGTGGTGGCATAAGACTAATCCTAGCAGGCAGGTGGATCTCTGGGTTTGAGGCTAGCCTGGTCTACAAAGCAAGTTCTAGGACAGCCAGGAGTACACAGAGAGACCCTGTCTCAAAAACAAACAAAAAAGTAAGAGGATGGTGGCTTACTGATTACACATAAACTAGTGTGGTACCTGGTGTAAGGTAGATGCCTGGTATTAATTAATATCTGAGGTCTGGCTATCAAGATAGTGTACCCAGAGAGGGGGGAAGGATTGTGGGAGGGGTGACCGGAATGAGGACAGTGAGTGGAATGTAAAGTGAATAAGTAAAAAAATAATAAAATTAAATTAAAAAGAGAGAAAAGGCACAGCGTGAGGTAACCATCACTTTCTGCATCTTTGATGGGGGTTGCCCAGGGTAATACATAGAGACCAATGATTGTTTTCTCGTGGGGAAAAATAACCTGTACTATATTAATAAATACAATCAAAGACATAGGGCATGCCTATTAAATCTATTTTCTCTAAAAGCCAGTAAATGATTTTAATATGAAGATTTGCGTTCCCTACTCAAATAAATTCAGTTTTCATGTTTGGTTAAAATAAAAAAAGAAAGAAATAGAAAAGAAGATAGTGTACCCATATAATTTAGGCAAGAGGAAGACAGAAGGATCAGGAGTTCAACTTCATCTTAAGCTACGGAGTGAGTTCAAGGTAGCTTGGCTACATATATGAGACTTTTCCTTAAAAAAAATTTTTTTAATTTGAAAGCCTACCATGTTGAAGGTCATGGGTTTGATTAAAATCAGGTTCTGGTACTTAGGAGTCTGAGGAATGAGGAGCCAAGCAAGGCCTTCTGAGACAATCTGGTGGACTCTGACTCAATAAGAAAAGATTAAGGGACTGAAGAGAGGGCTCAGGGGTTAGGAGAACTGGCTGCTCTTCTGGAGGACCCGCATCGGAAAGGCCTTCTCC